>NW_027526203.1:330646898-330819680 GCF_048455015.1 Haemaphysalis longicornis
CGCGGCATTGCACAGTGTCAGGGGGGGGGGAGAGACTCCGCGAGTGGCGGTGGCGGTGGAGAGAAGTATAAAGTGGGGCTGTAATCATACTCCCTCGGTAGATGGCCATGCTTCACTATGCAACGCACAATGTGAAAAAGCCAGCTCACAAAAAACTTCCACTAATTCCCTAAAGTCGGCTTCGCCTCCAAACACAAGTTCATTGCTACGAAGACATTATTCTGGGCAATATAACATTTTATATCAAAGTACGGAGAACATACAGCCTTTTTTATTTTTATGAATTTTTCCATATACGCTGAATAGAAGCCGCTGAGTAAATTGTTGCAGCCGGCGCGATACCCTGATATACAGTTTCACAGTAATTGAATCCGCGGTATTCTCCGGGAGGGAGGGGAGAGGGGCGTTGCCGTGATTTTTTTGGCGCTTCATTTCTGAGGCGCGTCCGCTCGAATCTTGAGCGGCGTACGTGGCCGCCTCCCTGTTCCCCCGATTCTCCGCGAGCTCCTCCTCTGCGCCTCTAAGCTGCCTCCTTCTTCGCTGCTCGCTTCCCTCTTCCAGCTAGGCGGCGTGTGACATAGACACAAACCTCCGGCGAGACGTGTGCCCTCTGTTGAGAGGCAAAACTTCTCCATGTAAATGTTAACCGTTCAATAAATACTTTCTCTCTCCATGAACCTTGTGAAGTTATCATCCTCAAGAGAATGGGCCGACTTAATGCACTGTTTCCGATATGCTTTCGTTGTCTTAGTTTCGTTTTAGGAATGTGAGGAGGGCCGTGTCGCAAAAACACCTCTCTTAGAAAGAAATGAGCAACCTCTGGTGAGCAGGCGGTAAGGACAGGAGCAGTTTCGACACTGGCTAACTACAAGAACTGGGACTCTTTCCTACCGTTTGCCACATACGCGCAGAATATGAAGTCGATGGTTGGACGGCATACCGTCTGGTCAGGTAGCATACTACAAAACAAGAAACACAGGTCATTGACCAAGTCAAAATCAAATTGACGTTTCGGGAGCGCTACGGCTCCCTCGTCACAAAACGTACTATTGGATTCTCACAATTTTTCCTCGTTCACGGTCGTCCTACGCCCTCCGTTCTCTGTGCAGCGTTCTTTCCCGCATCTGCCTCTCCGTCAGCAGAAGAATTACGAAGAACTTCGGCAGAAAGTGCTGGCAGGAATATCTTGCTGCAGCCGCTAACAACGATGCGAGAAGGTCTGGGTCTCAACATGTATTTTACAAAGAAATGCTCTGATGCGAAGTTGCTACGGAGAGAAGTAACTGCGTTTCGGTTCAGATTGTCCACCGTCTTGACCTGCCGATGTCATTGGCAAAGGTCCATGCAAGTCAATCACGACTACGTGGAGTGAGGTAGATGAACATGGCATGGGTTGTAGCAAGCCTGCAGGCACCGTCGATTTCGGTTGGCGGTGTTGGTAGAAAGCACAAGACGAAACGTCACTGGTGACTTTCGGGGAGAGGCCAAGCCAAGAAAACGAAAAGGACGGCTCTTGATGCGATTGCACGATCGTACAATTTGTGGAAAGAAAGATGGCGAGCAGTAGCATCATCGCGAAAGGCTTGTAAAATCTTTTGTAGCGAACAAAGAATCACCGCAACCCATTTGTCCTCGGTGGGATAGCAATTGTAGTGGTGCAGAGCGTCATTCAGAGGACGAAACTTGTTGAGTTTCGGCGCACGCGGCTGTTGGAGGGCTGCGCCAAGTCATATTATATTGCGGCAGTACGTGCCCGCTCACTGTAGGGTGTTCAGATGGTTTGGCAACTCCCATGCAACAGGACCCACAGGTATCATTGGCAAAAAGTGAATTCCTAGGATGAGCACCATCCGGAGGCGGCACAGAGAGAAAGAGCGTCTGAAAACATGTGCCTTTTCCAATACTTGTAGGTCTTAGTAAACGCATGCTCCTGTAAGCGAAGAACCCAACGATCGAGGGGGATGGCCAAATTTTTCGTTGACGGCGACCAGCACAATGCATGATTATTTCCGCTCACAAGAGCCAGGGTTGGGTCCCTCCGCCCTCCATCGGCGTAGGAAAAGATCGAGGAGCATGGTGACGCTTCCCACGAGACGCTAGTGCGATCTAAAAGTGCAAGGACAAGCCACTGTCCCTCTTGCAGAACGGAACTGGGGCTGATCTCCCCAAAAGTCGCGTGTTGTCAGAAGTGCGTTTGCTCGCGTGTTTACGATAGCACCTTTCATCACATATGTCGTCTTTGAAAGATGAACTAACCCTGAAATTATATGTAGTATTCAGCATGTTTTAGCGTAGTGATCCTGGTGGGGGTGGATATGGTTGCGAGTTGGGTCGATCCGCGTGTAGTGAAGCGCAGCAGCAGTTATGCTAGTTGTGGCGGTCGTTCTGTAAGCTTATAATCCCTGTTTAATTTACGTTGGATTTTTTAGCCAATCGCAACGAGTTGCTCATAATGCGTGGTAAATTCAGTGCGGAAAAGTAGCTAGGACAGCTAGGGTGTCGCATGACTATTCTGTTTTCCTCGTTATATAGCTTATTTCAGAGAAATTTGCGTTAAAAGTGGCGCCACTGTTATTCTAGCAAGGCAATCTTTCGAACGAACCAAGCTTGCATTTTGTATTCATGGCCCCTTTAACGGTTCGGTGTGTCTGTTGGGGTCAGTTTGCGAAAATACTGGAAATTTGTCAGGAGAAAAATCAAAGTTGCTTAGAAAAAAGGGAATTTTTTTCTGGTCCTTGGAAAGCATTAAATTTTCTTTCGTCCCGTCAAAAATGTCATTGAGTGCTTGTCTTGCAACGTTTCCGTGTCATGTTTGGTTGGTAATAGTATGCTGA
This sequence comes from Haemaphysalis longicornis, assembly GCF_048455015.1. Taxonomy (NCBI): domain Eukaryota; kingdom Metazoa; phylum Arthropoda; class Arachnida; order Ixodida; family Ixodidae; genus Haemaphysalis; species Haemaphysalis longicornis. The sequence continues at coordinate 330,649,733 of NW_027526203.1, forward strand.
CTAATGCTGATTTTCCTGTGTTCATTTTTTTATTCGCGGTAAAATATGTCACACACGCTTGCATCTGTGTTTAACAGATCTGTGTTTGATCTGTGTTTGACAGCGCACCTTAGAAAAACATTGATTTACTGTCGTTTACAATTCTCACGTTATGAAGAGGGTAGTAAAAATTTAAACCCACTTGATGATTAGATGTAGCAAAAGTATCCGCGTCGCGTGGGCCCGCCGCAGTCATGAAGACGTTGTGCTGCTCAGCCTGAGGACGCGGGTTAGATCCCAGCTGCGGCAGTCGTTTTGTGATGGAGGCGAAAAACGAAAACTCCCTTGTGTCGAGATTTGGGCGCACGTTTAAGATCCACATGCGGTCTAAATTAATACGGAGCCCTCCTGTATGGCGTGCCCCACAGCCCCGGTTTATATCTTCAGCGCGAAAAACACTCAAAATTCGATTTTTTTTATTTCCCTCGAGGCACTGAAAATGGTCGACGTTCGCCATTTTTCACGGTGTAACCAGAAGTACTACTCAGCCGTACGGCCTGTCCAGTGGCTGGGCTATGGAAGAATATAACCTTCCTAGCTATTATTTGTGCCTGGAACGCGTTGATAATATTTGAACTTGACTGATAAGTTACTTTTAAGTATGACAATTAACCAGAACGTAACTAGATGACCCATTTTCTGATGTAAAAAAAAAAATTTCCCCATACACTTGTTCACGCAAAAAAAAAAAAAAACGGAAAAAATATTCCCTACGATATGCAAATAACGAACATAGCAATCTGGCAGCATTGAGTGCGAGGATTTCCTTCCGATATACCTCACGACGCTCGAATGTAGGAGTGCTGTTTCTGACCCATCAGCCTCTAGGCTTGCTTAAACTGTACCCTGGTAGCCGCGCCTTTTCGAAGTGCGCGACTTCCGAAGATGGCTCTGGATCGCCCGCACACGCCTCGGCACTGCTGCGGGTTCTGAGTGCCCCTGCACCTCACCCGTCCGGTGCAGGGGACGGTAGCGTGGGCGGGCTGAGCGCCTCTCTGGTCGGACCGGACACGGCCGTGCTGTCCTGGACGCAGCCGGCGGCCGGCGCTGACAGCTACGAACTACGCTTGCAGCGCGGCTCGGCGCTCGTGTTCGTGCAGCGCTTCCCGGTGGACGCAGCTCAAAGGGACGACCCTGTACTCTACTACCGGCTCACTGGACTGCAGTCGGCCACCACCTACAACGTGACCTTGGCCGCCATATTGGCAGGGCAGCGGGGTCCCACCGCAAGCGTACTGTTCACCACTGCTCCGCTAGGTGAATCACTTTCCGCATTATTTTTTTCTAGGGACACCGACGAGATGGCACGCTGAATAATCTTACGCTCCGTGTGCAGACACTTCTCAAGGGGCTCACAGAGGTCTATTAGCAGGGCTAGTAGGTGCATAGATTCAGCATTCGGTGCCCAGGGAACACGGAGGTCTTCAAGACTAGTTATAACCCGACTTGAGAGGCACGTGGGAAGTAAGGCTCGAACACGCGAATTTTCGGCCCGTCACTTCGGGGTGGGCACTACAACCGTGATCCACGTCTCCACCGCAGCATCACGAGCATTGCTTGGCACGGCTCATCTCTCCTGTTTTTATATTCAATGTTCACCTCCCTCGGATCTCTCGCAACAGCATTAAGGCTGCGTTTTGAGCCACTTGAAGCTGGTCAATATTGGTTCTCTAAAAAAGTACTGAGTGTATACTTGATTCGCTGCAAATGACGTCAAAAAGTGATAGAATTTCGGCCACCCCTTCTAGGTAACTCCCTTGTTCCTTAATTGTCTGTCCATTTCGTATTTCACCGACTGTCCATGAATGCACGTTTAGTTTCAACTTGTTGCTCTCGAGGACACGAGTGCGCAAGTATTTCAACACCCGCAGCGAGCTGCCAGAGTCTCGGTCACCGACGATGTTCACCAGGGGCTCAATGGGTCTATAGTAGGCCACCGGTGAGCCACTAGTAATGTTTTGATCACGGGGTCCTAGTGAGTCACTGGTTAGTTTGTCATGGGCCACTAGTGGGCGATCCATCCGTTGTTCGTCGGTGGGTCATCCATCACCATTGATGACCCCGCGGGTGGGTGACTAGGTGGTCTCCCACCAGTGACCCACGAATTACAAATACGCCAGTGACCCGCACGTGGGCAGACCCAAGTAACCCAATGTAGTTACTGCACGAATTTTTCTGGCTGACTTGTAGGCAGACAGACAGACAGACAGACAGACAGATGGACGGACGGACAGACGGGCAGACGGACGGACGGACGGACGGACAGACAGACAGACAGACAGACATACAGACAGACAGATGGACGGACGGACAGACGGACAGACGGACGGACGGACAGACAGACAGACAGACAGACAGACAGACAGACAGACAGACAGACAGACAGACAGACAGACAGACAGACAGACGGATGGACGGACGGACGGACGGACGGTTCCTAATTTCAACGTTTAACTAGGCTAAGAAGAACTATCATTGGAAAAAGGCTTACAAAAAAGTTGACTTCCGACAGAACCACGAATCAAAACCACCACCAAATGGTTTTGCTGCTTCCATCCCATCTGTAACTGTCTGTCCGCAACTGCTAAAAAAAAAACAGCTAAGAAATAGACGTTGCATAGCTTTGATGACGTGCACCTACCCATTTTGACGTCACGGTAAGCTTACTACGGGCATCTTTCCGGGGGATTCTCAAATTCTCTAATGAGAGACTCTTACAGCCAATTTTTCTTTGAAACGTCAACTAAATATCGCATGAAAGGTCTGAGGCAGTAGTATAGCGCAATTATTCATATCTGAATCGACAAGATTTTTCTTGTAGCAGCACTGGCGGTATGCAACGGAGTGAATGAGATTACGGAGGGTTTTAAGAATGGGGATTCGTACCCTAACATGTCCGACGTGTCCAACGTGTCCAATGCGTCCAAAAGATAGTGTTCAACCATGCGCGCTGGAGCCATAGAGTTAGGATTCTGCTGCGCAGTTAATAGGATGCTAAACTACAGCGCTCGGCTAAACTACAGCGCCCAAGGATAAGGGCCATGGCCGCTTCCGGCCGTCGACCTGCCTGTGACCCCAAACTGTTCTAACGCCGGAAACAACACAAGGCTACACAATGGAAGAAGCTGTACTACATATGCGCGACATCCTCGCTTTCAAAACGCTCTCAGAAGCTACAAAAGCTTGCCGATACATTTTCGGTCTAACCGGGCTGTCTGCTCTAAATTGATTTTTGGTTTAACGCGCCGAAGCTGCACCTTGGCTATGAGGCGCGCCGTAGTCGAGGGCTCCGGAAAAATTTGGACTCCTTGGGGATCTTTAACATGCGCCGAAATCTGCACACACGGACGTTTTCGCTTTTCGCCTCCATCGGAAAAAACAGCCACCGCGGCCGGGAATCGAACCCGCGCCTTTGGGCTCAGTAGCACAACTCCTTAGCCGCTGAGCCACGGCGGCAGGTCTCTGCTCTAAATCCTCCTTGTGCTCTAAAGCAAACCAGAAACGGTAGGTCTTTTGGCTTTCTGTGGCTCACGGTAAAATTATGAGGAGTACATGAAGATATGGACTGGGCGCCAACTAAATTCAGAGAGGCACGCAACAAAATGTATTTTCAGGAGGAATTATCTATAGTTCCCCGTAGGTGGTCTGCGATAATAAGTACTTCTACATAACAGAGCGTACACGCAGTAGCAAAAAAACAAAGCCATGACAACCTGAAACGCTGATTGAAAGATGTGAACAACAGCGAATGAAGAAAGGCAGCCAAGCTGATCAAAAATAACAAAAAAAAAAACGGATGAAAAAAAAAATTAAGGCCGCCGCACCTTCAACTAGCTCAACGTAACGCCACACATTTTTAGTTTGGTACTAGGATAACTCTCTGAATCATGAATCGGGTAAACGTCCGAGGAAAACCAGAGCCTGTCGCAGACTCTAAACGAGGTACCGAACGGGTCATTAGGCAAGTGCTTCCTGAGGAGGCGGGCGGCCGCCGCGTAGGGGTACGCAGCCGCTCGGGCCGCTTGCCGCTGCACGCCGACCTCTCACCGCTGGCCTAGAACGGAGTCCCGTACTAGCGGCGTTAAGGCAGCTCTTTGTTCTCGTATGGTGTTCCGCATTTGTTCTTGTATGGTAGCCGTGGCGCGCTCACATTTGTGCTCTTCGAACTAGACAAAGACGACCAGCTTATGAGGGCGTAGCTATTTGGTAAAGATAAAGCTCATAACATCATTCCCCTACCTGTAGCTCTCTAGGTGGTCGCTGAAATACTTGCGTCCCAATAATGGCGAAAAGTAGTTCCGTACGCTTCCTCATTTGCATGTAAGGGGCCAGGCCCCCTAAGTATTCATTTCCTCCTGCCCATTATTGGTGGGAGGCATATTTGTCAGTTTACCCTAGTTACCCCCTTTGGGGCACATTTGGGTTTTTAGATAGCGGTGCTATCCAGATATAGTATTACTTAATGCATTGACAAAGGGTGACCTGTATTCTGTCTCTGAGTAACTTCAAATTTCGTACAAGTACCGCCCTCTGCTGTACTCCGAGGTCTGGGATGCTGCCTGGTCTCGTTAGGTATAACACCACTGGATCGCAGGAAGACTACGTTAGACAGGGGTAACTGCACTAGCATGCTTCCCTGGTATCCAAACAGCATTCCCTAACCAGAAAAGTGTCTGACCACCCTGTAGTGTTTGGCCAAAAAACTCCCAAATAATAAAATAACCAGTCTTCTAGCCCGCAGCTCCCAGATGCTATGGAGAACCTAGCTGTTGTTACATTGGCGAAGGCGTCCAAGAACCGACCTCCCTCATGTCGTGGTAGTGTGGCGAGCGAGCGGCGAGTAGGTTTAATGCACGGCGAGTAGAGAACAGCGAAGATACAGGAAGCAGCACTCTGGCGTGCTCACAACACAACTAGAACGGGCAGAGAAACATACGCTCGCGGAAGGCGTTTAAGAGTTGGATGTTAGAGTCAAACACACACACAAGCAAAACACTCTCGCAGAGCCGCAGAGGCGATGAGCCAGACGACGCCGCCGTCAATGGCCGCTCGGGCAAGCTCCTGCATGTTCGAGAGGGTTCTGTCCGCGCCGTATTCTCGAAGTCGCATGAGCACCGTAAGCGGTCTTCCTCTCCATCACTAATGATATGCGGGAAAGCACTACGGCGCTATGTCGCGCTGCGCGCCGACGAAGCACGCACGCCGCGTCACGCACACGCACACGCACGCACACGCACGCACACGTACACGCGCGCGCAAGAACACGGACGCACAGTGCTTTAGAGTAAAATGCCGCACAGTGCGAGGAGGAACCAACGGAATCCAAAATGGCGGAACGTCCACCTTGATCGTCTGCTTCTTCACCTTCTAGCTCAGTTCGGGTTCTTGGTTCTGGGGGACATGCCCTGCCTGAGACTGACCCCTTCACGGCCAAATCATAACAACGGCATTACCCCCTACACCACCCCCCCACGCAAACGTACACGCACACAGTCACACACACACGCACGCACGCACGCACACACACACAGCGACAGACAGACACATGCACACACGCACGCGCACACGCACACGCACACACTTGGGATCTTATAAGTACCTTGAGAGAAAGCTTAGGTCGGCCCAACGAGGCATATCAAGAAAAATGCCAGGGATAGCACTTATACACGAAAGAACTGCGGCGGGTATGAGGACACACTCGGTTCGAATGCATTTTAGCTGGAATTAAGGGTATGATGGGGTTCGACAGGCGATACAATGCCAATGACAGACAACCTGTCGGCCATCGGTTTAACGTAATGGCTGTCAAAGGGGCCCTGAAAGAGGTTCTGCCGATGCAAGGGCGTTCACATTATCAGGTAAATGTCAATGACCTAGTAATAACCTCCTTCCAGAATTTTGTTAAAGTGATGAGTACCAATGGAGTTATTGCACATCAAAACATTGCATTTTATCCCGCGCCGCGATTCTCCCTCGTTTCGTCCATCTCCTCACCCCGTGCCGTCTGCAAGAACATCCGGTTGCGGGCGTCTGCTACTGCGATATTCTGCGCCGCAGCATCGCTTTGGGACGGGGCCATCTGACTTCCTGCTTTCCGTTAGCACCGCTTGTTTGTTATCATTCCGCTCCGATCACGGCTGGAAAAGCTGACGGAGGGAATGGGACGGGACTTTTACGCTTCCAAGCAGCGCCGACAGATCATGCGAAAAGAGAACGACCCTGTCATCTCGCGTTCGCGGTGACGACATGGCTTGGTACATATGGGAGTCTAAAATATGTGAACGAATGACTGAAGAATCGCCTCGAAATTTGTTGGAGTGAGCGTGTATACATGCGTTCCGAACCGACGTCGGTTTATATATTGCTAAATTGGCCGCTCGTTCGCGCCAATGCCGAGCTTGGTCGTGTTGGCGCGACACCATGCACGCGCGTACACAGGCAGTAGTAGTAATCCATTCCGTTATTCCGATCGGTTCTAAACATTTATAACCGTAACAAAAAAGCAACCGACAGGTTGCACGGTGCGGTACAGGGTATTTTTTTAGAGTTCGTCGTGCACTCCATTTCCCCCTCCCAATCCCCTTACTTCCCGGGAAGCTTCGACGCGACCCTGCGTTTATATACTACTAGACAAGTACACCGTAACCGATATTACGAGCGTTCTAGGAACAGAACTGTGAGTTGTGGGGCAGTGCGCCCCTGCGTGTTTGTTCGACTGTGCATATGATTGTACAACACAATTATTCCACCCTCGCGTTTTCTCCTGATGGCCTGGAGGCCCTTTTCTCTCTATAAAGGCTGTTCATTCATTTTTTATTTGCGTGCTCAGTACTGCCCGTTGCGACATGTGGAGGATTTGGTTGCCGGTCGCGGCCCTCTTCCTCCCCCCCCCCTCATTCTCCCACCGCCCCAGGCCTTTCTTGTGTATTGTTAAGTGGACGGCAGGAAACTATGTTTACTATATATAAAGACATACCAGTTTTGCAAAATACACAGATCAATGTTTCTTCCTCTGAAAGTACAATTGCCTTTTTATATATACAAAGCCCGAGTTTAAAACTGAACAAATCGTGCCAATGACATAAAGGATGCATTGATAATGTGACTAAATGCGACTAAATGCAACGACATTAACCCGTTACGAAGAGAGGCCAGTAACAATCAACCGATTAAAATATGTGTGGTTTAATATTGAAAACACGTGCATATTAGCATCCGTACTTTGTGTGGTGCACTGTTTCTCCCTCAGCGCGGACAGATTTGGTCTCATAGCCCAACCATTTAAACATCTTTGAGTAATGAATGAAAGCTTCAAAATCACTGTCTGTGTATCGAATTGTGCTTGCGTCCACGGCTGTGTCATTATATGGCGGTACTGTGATCACCGTGTCGGAAAGCTGGCCTTGCTTTAGTAGAGCACATTTTCTCAGCCATGCGTTGGGAGGGGAGGTAGACACTTGGATGAATATGCCAGAGTAAGCGTACTACTCCGACACTCCCAGTTGGCCAGTTACGTGTAATACTGCACTCAGGTTCGCTCAGTGCAGAGATAGTGTAAAACGCCTCAAAGAACGCTCTCACATAAAGAGACACAAGACATCACTCTTTTACTACTTCTAACGCGTAACGTGCTTAGACTACTTGCCCCGCATTTCGTAAAACTGAAGGCCCCAAAGTCGCGTGGCATAATAAACCCGCGGCGCTGACTGGCTGACAGGTCCCGTGAGCACGCGTTCGCCATGCTTACCACCCAACGGACCACCCATGCTCTTCTCAGTGGAATGGACGGTGTGGGCACACTCTCTGCCGCGCAGGGCGAGCGCCCGTACATACTGCTCAAGGAGAAGTCAAGATTACGCGAGTACCCGCCGCGGTGGCTCAGTGGCTATGGCGTTGTGAAGCTGAGCCCAAGGACGGGGGTCCGATTCCCGGCCGCGGCGACCGCTCTTCTGATGCAGGCGAAAAGCAAAAACACCCGTGTGTTCGAGATTTCAGCGCACGTTAAAGATCCCCAGGCGGTCAAAATTATTCCGGAGTCCTCCGCTACGGCGCACCTCATCGCTGGTGTAGCGTCGGCGCGTTAAACCCCATAATCAATCAAAGATGACACGAGTAGCGGAGTTTTCTCGAAAAGTCGAGAGGCACTAAGCACATGACTGCAGGCGTGTGCTTCACGTACTTAACATTATAGCCTAACAATTTGACATAATATTTAAGGCGTAAGCATTCTTAGGCTACTTCCTTTCGAAATGTGTGTATATCCGAGATTTGTATCGCGTGACACGATCGACACGATGCGCTCCGGAGATATACATAGGGCCATATGGTGTATATAAAAAGCGCCAGGGCCTTCATAGTTTGAAGTAAGAATGCTCATATCGTCCGTGTAAAACGCCTTTCAACTCCTGAATTTTGGCATAGTAATAAAGCCGACACTGGAAAGGCTCGGTGAATAGCAGTCAATCCTACTTCTAAAGCTGGCTTTCACACATTAATTTTATGTATTGCAGTGAAGCCTCACAACAGTAACCTAATCACGTAAGAAAGCTTAGGAGGGGGCTCTAATTGCGACGGTCAAGGCCTCGATTCTTTGCAGCTAGCCGCCAAAAAAACAACATAAAAATTACGTTCACATTGAGGCGTAAGTGCGGAGATGAGCGGATGGAAGATTGCTAACAAACAATCGGACAATTCCACTACGATTTCTGCAAACCTTTTACTACTTTTTTTTAAAGCGAAAGCTTTCCTAGTGACACCGATGGCGTTCTACAAAAAACCAATGCATTTCCCCACAAACCGGTTGGTCAACCGAAAAGCTCCGATAAGATTCCTGGACTCACCACGCGTAAGTGCAACCGGGCTTTCAAACGGTTACTTAGACATCGCAAAAAAAAAAAAAAAAGAACGGCTCTAGATAAGACAATACACGCATCGATCATGACGGATTACCATAGTGTCCCTTTAATCTCATAAACCGAGTATCGTCATACATTTGGATCGTTCGTAGATGCGTTTACTCAGTGCGCGAAAAATCGTCGCGTGGGTTCGTTCTTCATTTGCCATTTGTGTCTTTGAAGGTTTGACGATCGATTGGACGCACTTTCAGCGAAAATTTGACGCACTTTAAGGTTTCGCGTTTCTCTCAACTTTCTTTAGGAAAAGGTGGTAATTTTTTTTCACGCAAGTCTACTTGGGAATACCCATGGCGCTACAATTTTTCCCAAGGAAGATGGCATGATAATAAATGCTTACAAATTTTATTCGGGAAAAGTCTCCACTGGGCTGAAGACCCATAGATTTCCTTTGGCTGTGGTGGTAGCGGAGACAATTCCTAAACTTGTGGGGTGCGTGTATAGTACGCGAATCGCACACGGTAAAACAAGTGCCAATTTACTGTACTTTCACGCTAATTAGCCTAGTTAAACTTGGCGCGCTTACGATTTTACGTTTGCGAACTAACATGGAACAATCATTGCGTGAGCAATAGATGTGGCATGTCGGCAAAAATTTCCGCCGTCGATCCGTGGACACATAGCGACAGAAGAACGGAGAACTACCGAGCGCGTGTGCATAAGGGGGCGGGCGTCAAGCCGAGTCCCGAGCCGGTGGCAGCACTGGCTCGGATGTGGCTGCGCTCACACCGCGGTTCTCTGCCCGACGCGCCCATTTTCCGTCCCGTCACCATGTGTACTCGTAAAATCGCACGTAACGTGAGCGCAGGGCCGAGTAGGCGGCAACATAGAACGCGCTGAGAGTCACGGCGGCGAAATGCCGACACTGGTGGACAGGAAAAGGGGCGACAGGCAGCCACTACCGCTGCTAAAGCGATCAAGTATGACCACTAAGAGCACTAAACCAGGGTTGCACGGTGTGCGAGGGGCATAGGAGGAACAACGCTTTGCGGTATTCTAAAGCCGGAGCACGGCGAGTGCATCGGGCCGAGCCTCGCGTTCGCGAGGGAGAGAAAATAGGTGTCGAGGCATTCTTGAAGACCCACCAATGAATTTATCATTATGTTTTATTTTTTTGCTCCGTCGCGACTAGACGACCCCGATCGCCCACACTGTCCCCACATCTGATGCGATCAGCTTCGCACATCAGCGACGCGCTACCAGTGTTGCAAGAGGCTATCACGCGGTGCTCCTCGCAGTGTTTTGACCTGATAGGAACGACTCTCGAAGTTGAGGTCTGATCGCTTCGTTTCGTGACACATGTGATGTCCTCTAGGTAGCGCTCCTCTTCGAGGGTCTGATGGCAGATTGGTGGGTCAACCTGCTGTTGACATCTGGCGCCGTATAATCACATCCCTGGTTTACAGCCATTTCTTGGAACCCCTTGTAGACAGACACTCGAAGGACTGCAAAAGAGGGGGTGGTGTCATAGAATTCGTCTTCGAGATGCGGCTGCTGCCGACACGCTGAAAAATTCTTGTTCAGCCTGAAGGGCTTTCGGAGCGACATTTGCGCCGGTGTCTTTCCCGTCGAAATACGGCACATCACTGGGTGCCGGTTTATGCGTGCACGAACGGGGGTGCAGGGAGGGGTACACGCGCAGCTAGGCTTCATGCCCTCACTGATGGCATTCCCGCTGTGCTGATTAGAGATTTAAACGTGCACGTATCACAGCCCAATGCGACCTGTCTGCAGTCCTCCCTGGTCAAGCAGTTTTTGGTTGGTGTGCTACATAGACAATAAGATGCCTAGGACGCGGGAGGAAAACGGACAGCCCCATGTTGTTCCTCTAGAATAAAGCTAGAGTCCTCTCATGTTTCATTCGCTGATTGGCTAGAAGTATGCGTAATGGAAAATTACCAACAGACGTGTTTTATTTCGTACACTCCTTGGACTGCGTCCTGCAGCTTCGCTAGTCACCCTTCTTCACAGAGTGGGAGAACACTGAATTTTTTTGTGTGGAACTTTTCTGCTATAAAAAGCAGTTATAAGAAGTAGGCAGTTGCAAGAAATAAACGCCGTTACAAGAAGTACTTAACGCTTAGTATCGCAGTCTGGAGTGTGAAGTCGATCACCGGAAGGGCAAGCGATGACTGGCAGGCATGGTACGTCGGTTCGTGCGGCGCGTTCTACGGGGATGTACCTCCGACGGGAATGGTGATCATGATTATCTCTCCCTGATATATATTGTATGTGGAGGAGCTGCACAAGGACAAACAAGCGGCTAGGAACTTGCCTGCCTGTACGGTCGTTTTCACACGGCAAAGGACGAATAAAAAGTAAAGAAAGTGGCCGTTAACCCGATCCCACCGCTGGTACCCCTCTAACTCGTCGGCTGCGTACGGGACCGGGGCGCCGCTAAACGACTTTGCGAAGCAGCGACCGTAGATTTCAATTTGCGACGGAAAGGAAACGACAGGAGCCACGGGGGGTGAAAGGACAGCTTGCGCGAGCTGTTGCCCGCGCCAGTGGCATGAGCTGGGTTCAACTGACGTTTCTGCCTCGGCTGACGAGGTCCCGGTGCAGGAAGCACAGCCATGAATTGGAAATAATCAAGAACGTCCTCCTATGGGAACTAAACAGCTTAGCTCTTACTAAACATGCGGAAGGTTACGTGCGCGACGCATGCACGGCGTTCTTGGAGTCGCGTCGACGTTCCGTGGAGCAGGTGTTGCGCCAGCTGTGGCGTTGTTGGTTGCTATGCAACGCGATGCGCTCCTCGGGATGTTCGCAAGTTTTTTTTTTTTTTGATAAAGCCACTGTGCATGCCGGGGACGGCCCGCGGTCGCCGCGAGGCACGCGTTTCGATCGCTCGCCATTTTCTTGGTATTTTTAGCTTGCTACGCGTTACGCGCCACACATTAAGGCCAGGTACAACAGCTCCGCTGTTACGAAATGCAAATGATGACGCAAACGCGTACAGCTGTAGTTACGCGCACAGGTCAAGAATTACAGAATTTTTTCTAGTCCAGAGTCCCGCAAAAACGCAGCAATCTTTTCGCCCCTAAATATGAGTCATTATTGTAAGCCCAGGTCCAATAAATTGACACAACTGAAGCCTTGCTCCACGTCATACACGAGACAGGCAGCTAGCCGCTGTTGCTCGCGCAGCGGCAAATCGTGGCAATATACACAAGTGCTCGGTAGTCTCGGTCATATACACAACAAGTGCTCGGTGGAGATCAGGGGTGAATCCTCCCACCCTATTTTGAACTTGAAGCTCCGGGTGTAAGCCACGTTTAGGCGAAGACGATGCAGTACTCCTTCAGACCGTTTGTTTAGGCCAGGTGGAAAAAAGAGTTTACAGAGACTGTCAATAGGATGCCGAAGTGGATATAACCGTTGCAAGGGCCCTGCCACTTCCACATTTGTTCACTCCACCCAGTTCGAGAGAAAAGGGCACAACTATCCTCGCGAGAGAAAGGAAGCTGTGTCGTGTCGCCAAAGCGACGCCCATGTCCCCACATCTGTCTCGCGCAGCGCACGCGTCGCCCACACCGACAGCGAGGATGAGCTGATGATTGATGATGATGATGATTAATGGTATCCCCTTTGTAACGCAGTGATGACGCGTCATCTGACTAAAGAATCTAATATATATATGTTGTACTCTTGGTTTAATTCTATAGCACTGCTCTCAGGGCAGGCTCAAAATAAATGTCTGTTACAGGTGGTAGCGGTCCTAGGCAATATTCACCTCTGTGCTTTTCTTCCACCAGCATTCTAATCTACTTTTAGTCACCTCAAAAGCCTTGACGTTTTCTCCCTCTGTGCTACCCGTGAATTCTAGAGCTTCGGGAAGCCGGATATTTCCGTCATATAGATTTGGATGGATACACTCACTATCCAACACTATGTGCCGCAAAGTTTCTGTTTCTTTTCCGCAGACCGCGTACATCCCAAAATTTTGTGCATTATTCCCCACAATGCTCTTCGTTCTCAAACAACCTGCTTTAGCCTCAAAAAGCAAAGCACTGCCCTTAGAACTATGGTAGAAATTTTCCTTTCTGATGTCCAATTTCTCTGTCCTGTACATCTATAACGACGTTTCAGCTTCCATTTTTTTCTCTCCAATTACCGTATTTACCCGATTCTAACGCGCACTTTTTTTCCGAAAAAATAGGCCGAAAAATCGCATGCGCGTTAGATTCGGATACAAAACCGATACAAAACCGAAACCGAAACACCCTGATATATGTATATATATATATATATATATATATATATATATATATATATATATATATATATATATATATATATATAAGAGAAAGAGAGAGAGAGAGAGGGGGAGAGAGAGAGAGAGAGAGAGAGAGAGAGAGAGAGAGTTTATATGAGCCGGTGGCTGTTGTGGGTATTATACAAGCAGATAAAATGCATACAGGGTGTTATACAAGCCAAGGGGCTCTTGAACTTATTCACCGTTTATCCGAGTGGAGTGGTCGCGAGATTTCTCAGATGGCCCGCACCCTGGGTAAAATAGTTTTACATTCTAAGATCATAAGATACCAGGCACAATACCAACGAATGACTCAAATCAAACGGGGCAGAATTCGAGGGTATTAATCGAGGAGCAATGCGTTGCATAACCGTTCCGCCTAAGGCCACTATCACCGAGACGCTTCCATATTAGTGACAAATACCACCGCACAATTCACGGAGCAATGAGTGCACCGCAGACAAAATGAACAGGAGATACTGGGCGTCGTCGGTGAACCAAACGTGGTACGTTTAGTCAGTTGAACCCCCTGCTACCATAGGACTAGACGACAACTACGACCAATAAACCAACAACGCTCAAGAAAAGTTCACAAGCCACGGACACCCGCTGCCGTCATGCAAAGCCTACCTGGGGACCACATATGGTCTACGTTTACACAGATTCCAACGTTAAGAACAAGCGCGCTGTCACGGCGTACTACATGTATACAGCCCTGTGGGCGCACTCAGCCATCCAAGGCACTCGGAACTATAACGGGAAAGATGTGGAGCCGTGCTCAAAGGAGTTCCAGGCTGTCTATGAGGGTATGTTCGAGGCTATTCATGAGGAGTTCCTAGCTATCTATCAATTTGCGTGAAGTAGTGAAACCGACTTTTATGGGGCTCGTTTTATAGCAAGTCATTGCGATACATGAGGTCTTACGTAAGCATTTACTTCCGTAAATACTCCTTACGGAAGTATTTAATGCATGCATAGGAGTGAAGCCGATTTTAAGGGTGCTCGGTGTACAGCGTCCAATAAAGATACATGAGGTCTCATGGAGGTATTTATAAACATGTCATAGGGCCTTCAGGCACAGGTATCAGACATGCTTATATTGCCCTGAAATTTTTTTTCCTCAGCAATGCATTTGGTAATCCTGCAAGTCCGAGCTGGTTAGCGCGCATTCGCTCAGTCCAGGAGTAGGCGAGGGGAATGGGGAGGGATGGTGTGAGCAGAACACGAGGGGTGGGGGGGTTGTAAAAAAACCTTTTATTCCTACGCCTCCTCAGCAATGCAATCATGTGTACTGTGGCGATGAGTGTAAGGGGTTCGGTCTATGGCAGAGCGGTTTACACGTTCATCTCGCAATTCGCACTTAGGGAGAGCTTACGCAAATTTTCGTGGCCTTCTCCTGCTCATCTACCGTTTTGGTGTTGTAACCGCGCTTTTTCGTTTTAGCGATACTTTCGAGGTGTTTTCAGCCGTTATACCAAACACAGCACCACATGACAAGAAACAGCAGGCGATTAGTAGTAAATGCTTAAGTAATTATTTAAATAACTCTCGGTGGAGTTTCTGTGAAGTTTTAAGACTGACTTTTTAATTGCAAATCTTCTAGGTACATCAAGGGATTGGAGGCCGATAATAAATGAAGCTAGGCCACTTTCCATCAGTACCGATACCAGCTTGTGGCCACAGATATGAGTCCCAAATGTTCCGATGCTTATTTATAACGCTCATGTATCATGTATAACGATCTGGCTAATGCATCGCTCATCTGTGTTTACTAACTACCCGCGTCAATCACGCACTGCGATTTCTCATTTGCTATTCCGGGACAAACGGGCTTTGTGGCCACCGTGTTTCCTAAAGCGTGCATGTCGGTAACAGGAAAGACCTGCGGCAACAGCCTCACGAAGCCCTGGCAGATGAGCCGCGGCCGTCAGCAGGATCCGCACGTGGCACATTATTTGCGTCACGAGGCCGGGGTCTGCCGCAGCGGCCCGCTTTGCGCGCTCGCTGGCGTGCATTGGGCAATCCATTTGTAGGCACACGATCGCTCGCCGTTATTAAGCGGGCCTGCGGCCGATGGGTGGGGCGGCGACAAGGGATCGTCCGGATGTGCGCTGTGGTTATTTTGTGGCCGGCCACTGAAACCTGGAAAGCGAGGGGGGTAGCAGTGTCACGCATGGCAGAGTGAAGCCTCGTTGTGGCTGCCTGGAGGTCATGCCAGAAAGCTGCGCCAAACAGGCCGGGCAAGTCAGCCTCTCCACGAGAATTCAGATCGGATATAACTCCGGGCCGAGAGATGATTGCCCCAAGCAACCCGTCTGGCTAAACTGGTTACGACGGCGATGAATGTTCGTTTGTGGTTGCCATGCCTTGTGAACGCCGGCGACTGTAGTAAGCATGTGGCTATAGAGCTTAGAGGACGTGGAAATTTTTCTGACATGGATTTCAATAGATACTTTCGCATTCTGAATCAGTATGCCTCGTAAATTAGGGGGTATAAATCCCTGCGTTCCCCAGCAGGCTGCACGCCCCAGATTCACAAAGCCCGTGAAGCACTACCCATGGAGTTACCATAGGGATTTTCGTCTCTGATATCGCATTTCTCAGCTCGGTGAATCGCTAACAATGCTTTCAAATTTAGTTTTTAGACATTTCTTTCTGTTTATCCTCCCACTTTTTTTCGCGTTTCCCGGCTGTCACTGTCACTCCCATATTTCGTGCTCGACCTTCCGGTCTTTCGTTGCTACTGCGGGCTGAAGCTTTTCGGGTAGAGGCACTTGAACACTTGAGCTACCCACATGGGTGGTCCGCATATCTTAACGTTCCCGCAACACATATTTTACCTTGTGCTTCACTGACATCAAACAACGCCCTGCAGCTCATATCTCCCTATTCTTCTTCGTTCGTTGTTTTGCCATGAGCGGCTTGATTAAGACAAACCGGCTGCAATTGTTTGTTTTACTGCAAGACTTGATGGAGTGCCAAATTTTAAGGACGGTACTGCGTTCGCAAACGTGAGGGTCGTAACCGTTACGCCTTTCGGAATTCTTCTCACTACTTCTTATTTTTAAGGCCCCGCAACGCTCCGTTCCGTAACCTATCACCGTGCTTCCTGTTGCTTGAAATGAGTTCTTCCTTACGAGTGGCTTAGGGACTTCCTTTGCTGATTATTACCTATTGTCCCTATGTCCACCGACAAAACATAAGCGTGCACACGCTGCAGAAATATTCATGCAGACGTTATTTCATGATAGTTATTTTAGCGCTGAAAATCAGGATATTTCGATTATTGGAGGTTTTAAGCGATTCGGGTAATGAGCCAAATGTTGACGTGCATCATCTGTTAGTTCGATTCACTGTTGATAGCTGGCAGGCTGATACGTACTTGATGTACTTGCTTATAATTGCCGCAATCGAGGGAACAAATCAGGGGTCATTATTCGACACATGGGCCCTATGGGGGGTTTTGCGACTCCATATTGTTACGGGGAGCAGACAAAGTGGACAATTGCGCATAGCACCAGGGGCACCCTTTACCGACGACGATGAAGCAGTGGATAGCACTGACACATTGCTTGAGCTACCATGGCCGCTTGTACATTGATTAGATCGCTCTGTGGCAACTTCATGTAAATACAACGCTTCATTATCAACTATCGTTCGTCTCATTTGTCCGGCCACCACACAAAAATATATCGAAATACTCCACATTCGAATCAAAGCTTTATACTAATACATAATATGAAGAAATCTGGCGCTCGAGTTACTTGCGCGTCATTGGGAACGCCGGGAAGTATTTCATTTTTATTTGGCCTCATCTGTGACCTGGCCACTTATAGTTCGCTATTGTCACTCAGCCCTTTTCTGGTCGAATTTTTTATGGGAATGTTTCAGTTCGCGGGCGGTAACGTAGAAAGCTTGAAATAAGTCTAGTTGCTATCGAAAGACTGTTTTTTAAAGGAGTCTGTACTTTCGATTTACTAAATCAGTAACGCAGAATTTCACCTGGGAGAACAAAAAGTTGAATCGCAGACTATAACTGTTGACGTAATCCTCCACACGTACAAAAAAAGCAAGAAAACATACAATATTTCATTTTGCACTTCAGCAGCCTGTTTTATTTCATGCCAGTTTTTCCAGCGTTCTTGCGGCGCCTAGTACGTCCTAGGGCAAACCGATGACGAAGCTGATGCAAATATTTACTCTTCATCATAATTCCTACCTTGACGGGCAATGTCTTGACTAGTATGTTTCTGCAAGAAACTCTATGATGCACTCGGTCCTTCGATAAGGGGACGCGACATGCGATGCGCGAGACGCGAGGGTGTTTTTACGCACGCCATCAAGTTAGTCTAATATGGCGCATCTTCCGGCAGTCTCGTAAACAGCTGCGCTCTAGAATTACATAATTTCTCCCCCATTATCTCTCAGTAGGTGCTACTAGGGGGCCTCTCGTAAGGTTTTTTTTTTTCGTGTCTCGACTTTTGCTATTAACGTTCGCCATTCCGTTCACGTATTGCTTTCCAGGCCGCGCACACGCGCTGGGAGAGCGAAAAAAAAAAAGCCGTCATGATTGCTTTCCAACCTGATGCCACAGGACCGCTCTGGGGAAATCGAAGAAACATTACTCGTCTTACATCCAAACACCGCAACCGTATCACGAGAATAGGTCAGTAGAGCTTGACTTATATACGGTCTTGGCGTCGAGTCGACATTGGGTAACCTCAGGGCTCAGCGATTTATTTTCGTCCCCTCAATCAATTTAAATTGCTTTCCTAACCACAGACATTCTGTATGGCGGAACTGCGGGTACCAGCAGGCCGTTCAGGTTTGTTTCCTGCTATGCATCACGCGTTCTATACTTGGCCAGAGTTTACCACTTGGGTGGCCTTTTGATAGTATCCGTATGAATGCGAAACCTAAAAAATATCCGCTTCCACGACTTCAGATAAATTACATATAGAACATGACGGGGTCTAAACTGTTCGCCACCCTCTACTACACGTCATGCCTGATACTTGCGTTATTCTTTCGGAGCATTGGGTCTTAGGTTTTAAACCGTGGAGAAAATGTGGTATTCGTTGGGAATCTCCAAACGCAAGCAAACCGTTTTGCTTTGCGTTGTTCTTCCAAGCCATTTGTCTGGAGAAGCAATACGTGCTCCTCACAACGGCGCGTTCTTTTCTTCGGGGGGTTTCGAATGGAGAACGTTTGCAAGGAAAACGAGATTCGAATCAATCGCATAGAAACACAGAAGTGCACAAGGAACTCCGCCCGAGAGCAAAAATCAAACGTCGGCCCCAATAAACGTTTTCTCCTTCTCTTCCTCCTCTATTCTGCGTGCAGAAAAAATGCATTTGGTTTTCCGGCGGCTACGAAAAGTCCCACGTCGTATAAACGCAAATCGGAGAACGTGGCATGTGATGCCGAACACTGACGGTTTTGACATATTATCATCTCAGAGATCTGAGCATTGCTGATTTTCAGCGCGCGACCGAGAGTAGCTTTAGTCTGCGCTGCAATCTAGTTTCGGGCGCCTGCAGCTGTCGAACGAACGAACCAGAGACAAGCAGTGAAAGCATCGAAATGAAAATCACAACAAAAAAAGCAGGAGCCGCACAAAATATTAAATCCTTTGACGCGTAGTAATAAAAGATGCAATACGATAAGTTTAATGGCTGAGGACAAGTAGCGGTGGACTGGATTAGAAACCAAGCCATACTCTCTCTCCTGAGTGAGAGTTCGGCTTTGTACCTGAAAAAGTCACTCAGGTTTTAGTTTGGAGTTGTACAATCACCGCTGGCATATTGTCCCCCTTTGGGGCACGAAATTCGCAAGTAGGGCAAACGCGACGCTGCCTTAACGTGGGGCTCAAGTAGCACCGCGCGCTCAGAGAGCAGACGGTGATTTCGGATAATGTTTCAATGCACTGCGCCAATTGTAAATACGCTTCGGCATTTAACGATACCCCAGTCCTTTTCAAATCGAACGATAAAACAACCAGCGAAATTTGGGAGGCATTCTGCACAGTATCAGAATAGGGGGCGAGTGCGCTACAGCTTGCCTTCCATCGCCCTGCTGGTGAGAGAAACAGGGTTTCTCCAGAATAAATAAAGAAATTTGACGCATGGCACACGGTGGCTGGCGAAATTGGTGGCTCATGTATATATTCCTTTTCTGTTATGAACAAACTTCAGTTGCTAATTCACACTTCACTCGTTCTGTACGCTGATTCTGTTCTGTGCTTCCCCTGTGTGTTAAAAGCGCCCTCCCTACGAGTATGTACCCATACCGACTAGCCCAACATCAAACCTTCGATTCGTGGGAATAGAAGGGAAGTGACTCCAAATGAAACCTTTATTTGGGGCAAACGTGTAGAGAGGTGCGCAAAATCGGCAAGATGTACTGCGCATCGGTTCGGTTGTACAAAGCGGTTAATGCCGCTTGATGGCAATACAGAAATGAAGCACTAAAGCTCTCTCTAGGTGGCGAAATGTTTTGCAGCCTTACCTTTCCCCACTGGGAACCACTCTCCTCCAAGCTTTCCGTTTCTAGAAAATGCTTGTCAAAGGTGGCCATTGAGTAATTCACTCATTGCCGCATTGTATCCCATTGCTGCTGCGGACGCTGTATTTCGGGTAGAAGGCTCGAGCTAGTTGGTAATTTATAATAATACTTTCAAGCGCCAAATATTTACACAGGGGACGTAAAGGACACAGACAAGCGCCGCTTCCAACTGAAATTGTATTGTCAAAATGATATATATATATATATATATATATATATATATAGGGTGTCCCAGCTATCATGCACCAAGATTTAAAAAAAGAGAAATTGCGCAACTCGAAGAAAACCTAGTGCATAATGTTTGCAGTACTGTGAAGAAGCGGAGAGAATTTTTTTCGTTAATGAGTCTTAATTAATTAATTGTAATTAATTATCTAACTCGAGAAATACTGTCCTAATCACTAAAGTGTCAATGAGGCACTTGTAGGTAACCACGAGGGGCATCTAACTGCGCTATTTTCAGCGACGAACTAATTGCGTACTCATTTATTCTGACTGATAAAGGAAACCCGCGAAATATGAAAAATACCACGTGACGACGCTTACGCGCTCATTGTAAAGCAGCGTCCCCAAACAAAGCTGATTGAAAGCAACTGCTTCGCGTGTTACCCGCCCGAAGAGACAGCGCATCACCTTGATAATAGCATGCATGGAAGGAGCAGCAGCAGCAAGATTCGCGGGACGCGTGTGCAGATAAGGAACAAACTCAGTCGCGATTTCTTCTTTCTTTCTTTTGTCTATTTCATTCTGGCTAACTCAGAGGTAGCCTGTTTGAGGGCGTTGCTTTACGGTGCGCGCGGAGGCGCCGTCACGTGGTATTTTTTATATTTCGCGGGTTTCCGTTATCAGTCAGAATAAATGTGTACGCAATTATTTCATCGCTGAAAATAGCGCAGATAGATGCCCCTCGTGGTTACCTACAAGTGCCTCATTGACACTTTAGTGATTAGGACAGTACTTCTCGAGTTAGATAATTAATTACAATTAATTAATTAAGTCTCATTAAAGAAAAAATTACTCTCCGCTTCTTCACAGTACTGCAAACATTATGCACCTGGTTTCTTTCGAGTTACGCCTTTACTCTTTTTTTAAATCTTGGTGCATCATAGCTGGGACACCCTGTATATATATATATATATATATATATATATCTATATATATATATATATATATATATATATATATATATATATATATATATATATATATATATATATATATATAGTAAGGAAATGAGGGGCTCGTTGAGAAAATACAGATAGGTCAGCAGTCTACAACGCCAAAGTGTGATTAGGCTGTTTTCTTTTTCACTACGGTTAATGAAGTAAACATTTATTTTTTTTTAATATACAGAAGAAAGAAAGAAAGAAAAACACGCGCCCAGAGTGGGGACCGAACCCACGCCTTTCGATTAAATGTCGAATGCCTTAACAATGAGGCAGTCTTTCGAATGAACCAAACTCGGGATTTGTCTGCACGGCCCCTTTAAGGCTCCGACTCTCGGTATCACCGCCTTTTGTTCTGCGGCCCGGCGACATCTACAGCGCTTCGGACGACGAGTGCAGGGCCTGAGTGCAGGGCCTGGTAAGGCATTCGACATGTAATCGAAAGGCGTGGGTTCGGTCCCCACTCTGGGCGCGTGTTTTTCTTTCTTTCTTTCTTCTGTATATTTAAAAAAAATGTTTACTTCATTAACCGTAGTGAAAAAGAAAAGAGCCTAACCACACCCCTATGCCTCCTTTGGCGTTGTAGACTGCTTACCTATCTGTATATATATATATATATATATATATATATATATATATATATATATATATATATATATATATATATATATATATATATATATATATATATATATATATACTATATATATATATAGTAAAAAGGGGCGCAATAAAAAACATAACAAGTTTACTTCGAAAACATAACTTTACATCGACGTTTCGGACGGGGACCGTCCTTTACCACGCTTGATAAAGGACGGTCCCCGTCCGAAACGTCGATGTAAAGTTATGTTTTCGAAGTAAACTTGTTATGTTTTTTATTGCGCCCCTTTTTACTATTTAACCTTCACTAGCCTAATCGTTTACCTTATATATATATATATATATATATATATATATATATATATATATATATATATATATATATATATATATATATATATATATATATATATATATATATATATATATATATATTGTTCTAACCCTACAAGTAATAAATAAAAAAGAATAATAAAAAACAGGGTGGTGCCTTAATAAACTCCTTCGTGAGCATGCCAATTGAGTGAAAAAAGGCACAGATAATAAGATAGTAAGTAAGCCAGTCATTGCCACGATTTCAAGCGTTCGACTCTGTTTATAGAATGCACGGTTCGTGACCCCGGTCAGCGCACACAAGGATTTGGGAAGGCAGCTGAGATGCATAGGGGTGGGGGCGAAGATTGCGTGAGCATGACCTCCGTATCTTTGACAGCGAAAGAATTTCCGCGCGTTTCCGCGGCCGAAAGTTTTAAAGGGGCCATGCAGACAAAATAAAAGCTTGTTTTATTCCTAAGATTTGGTGTTTTGTATCGCCTCCAGCGTTTGTCCGGCAGCAAACAAGGCTTTATTCACTGAGAAATTGATCAATTTAATATAAAATTTTGATCATCCCGCCAAATCGTGTGTTTCCTGACGTCTGCGATGGCGTGGCAAGGACAGGTTTTCAAGCGAATGTTAGTGCGCTGTGCAGCGCACTGCGAAACACTTTTTTACCGTTAGTCCTCGTAGTTGGCGTCAACATACTGCGCAGGGCTGCTGTCTGCCTTTGCTTTGTTCGTTGTTTTCACCTGGCTTGTTTTTGTGGCGGTTGGAAGTAATCGTTTCGTTAAACAAGGGGTTTGTTCGACAAATAGGGTCACGTAAGAAAATTTCGCTTACGCCTATCGGCCTGTGTCGTGTGAGACAACCCCAAACGCCAGACTGCTGTGCAGCTATAACAAGTGTAGTGCGCGCAGTACCAACAACATTACACACTGGCACTTCTAAGTACTATTTTCGTAACTGCCATTGTTTACCCCAACATCCTAACTGCTACAAAATGAATATGCATTACATTTAAGCGGAAATAGCTCGTTGTACAAGCTTATAAGCACTGCCTAACTTACATGTGCTTTTGCCGGCCTCAGCCAATCGCACAGCTGTGCATATTACGTCATAGATCCTAGTTCGGGGCATGAGCTAGTGAGTCGCATGGCCGTTCTCAATTTTCCTAATTATGTGGCTTATTTGAGCGAAGTTCACGTTAAAAATGGTGTCAGTATGACTCCAATGAGGCAGTCTTTCGAATGAACCAAACTCGGGATTTGTCTGCACAGCCCCTTTAAGGCTCCGACTCTCGGTATCACCGCTTTTGTTCTGCGGCCCGGCGACATCTACAGCGCTTCGGACGACGAGTGCAGGGCCTGAAATCGCGGTACGGCAAGGCAGGCCCACTATATGGCCGCGCATTCCTCGGGACCAAGCTATCTGAAACCAAACGTTATTAGCGGATCGGATGCCCCCTTTGCTGCTCGAATATCCCCGCTTTCCAGCTCTCTAGACAGGCTTGTGAACATCGGTTTCAAAAACCACGCAAGAACGCAGGCTCGCACGCACGCCCACGCGCACCGTAGTTATTTCTACGCGCCTGCGCGCACACACAGAAAACCAGCCCAGTGGCTTCGACCTTCCAAATTACAAAGAAAAAAGGAGTCGTAATGACTTATTTAAAAAAAATAAATAAATTAGGAGCCCTCCCCGGAAGTGATCACAGTAGCGCACTGCTTTGTATCTGGCCCATTATGTTTAATTAGAGTCTTTGATCGCGTCAAACATCTCGGACAGGAAAGCGCTTCACGTCCTCCAGCAACGCTCAAAGTACCTGCAATCAATACCCGTCAAGCCGGGTTTGGCCGCTCGGTGCACGCATGAGAGCGTACCGGTTGCACGCACAGGTTTGGGCAAACTAGTGCGCAGCACCGATGCTTTCGACTGCTCTTTTAACGCGTACACGCTATGCATGTTGGGTGTGGCGGGCTGAATTTTGGGGACGGCGACGGATAAATTTAGGTAGGCTATAGTCGGGAGGGGGGTTCCGACTTGAGCCATGTTTCTTTTTTCCCCTCTGTCAGAAGTGCAGTCGCTGTACCAGCTTGAAATACTATTAGTTGGCTTCGAAGATGAGCTAACCACGATCCATCGAATGAATTATTACACGCTCCTTGTATCGATATTGGGTGAAAACTATAGTTACTAGGTGAGCAGCTGTGGCTTTCAAATATTTCTAAATAAATAGTCCCAGTTGCTTCTACAGGAAAAAGAGCCCCTCTCTGGGGGTTTTTTCAAATGATTTACGAAGCTTTTAAGAGCAGCTTAATCAAAACGGAAAAGATGTTGTTCTGAACAGGTGCAAATTTTTACACGTACCGACTAAAATCACGAGGCCACTGACTATGATTATCATCATACAACTACTTCTGATAATACTTTCTCTTAGCAAGCACTACAGCAAGAGTACGCGGCCTGGACGACTACAGTCACCACAAGCGATCAGCCATTTTGAAGGGATCACTAAGAAAGAAAACGAAATGAAGAAAACAAAAGGAAGGTTATCTAGTGCACGGTCATTGGATCCAGAATTTCATTATTCGTTTTTAAACTCACTTTTTGTGTTGTTTTGTTTCTGTAACCCTATTTTCTGCTTTTAGACGTTCTCCCTCCATCTTTCGTGGGCTCTCCCCCCTTTCCCGAAATGAAATCCGGCCACGCCTTTGCGGGTAACATTAATGCATAAACCACCAAGATCAGTTTTCACTTATTCATCAGAATGGGAATGAGAGCCGAACAAATTTATGAAAACCCATTTTCGAGTTGCCCATTGCAGGGCTTCAGAGACTGCAGAAAAAGCAACCCATGGAGGATCGCGTGCTACGACGTGGTAGATTTTCACGTTGGAGACGCGCGACAAGGATCCGTTCCTCAAGATTTTCTGCGAAGTGAAAGGTCACCAGGAGCTCGCCCATTCAGCTTAGCGCCTCTACACTTGCCAGTGATTGGATTGACCGGGGAAGTACCTGCACCTCGCCTTTCTGTCGGCGATGGCTTTGAATAACGCTCTTTTTTTTATAAAGAAACTTCTACGCGTATGCAGGCGTGCCTATACTAGAGCTACATTTATCTCCTGGGAAAAGCAGGAAAAATATAACCCCATTCCCTCCGGAAACAGGCGTGCACGCGAAGCTTGACCTCAGTGAAAACGAGAACGACCAAAATCGAAACGCGATGATCACAAAACAAAAACGAAAATACTTCTGCCAAAATCAAAAGACAATGATCGAAATGAAAACGCAAAAGCATCGATAGACCAAAACGAAACCCTTTCATTTCGCTGAGCTCTACCCGAACGCAAATGTTTGGTGTATACGCAAGTGTAGATCATTCTTCTGCGATTACCGGGAACTTTTTCGTTCTTCAATGGCTGACGGCTCTTCCACGAGATGAACAATGCGCGGCCTACCCATGCCGCGCTAGAAGGTGAACTGCCCGGCGAGAGCTCGCGACCGCACCTGCGATGTGGCTTGATGCAAGCGACGACGACGACGCTGATGTAAGCTCCAACAGGGGCACAGTCAACCCTTTATCCCTGGCCAAACGGGTACGGGCCACACACTTCAAGGGCATCATCATCATCATCGTCGTCGTCGTTGTCGCCATTAGAACACGTGGTTATAGTTGGCTTTGTCGCAACGCATTTCAACTTACGCCACCGCCCACGGTGCAAGTCGGCCAGTTCAAGCTTGGCCCGAAAACCGAATTGTTTTTAAGTGTGAAAGCTACACCTGCACTTTGCTATGGGGGCGCACTGCAGTAGAAAGCTATGGGTAAATTTAGACCACCTGGGGATCCTTGACGTGCGCGGATATCTCAACCTGCGGACGTATTATTTTTTGGCCCCTCAGAAAGGAAAAAGAGAAACGCCTCCGCTGCTGGGGTCGAACGCTCGTCCTCCTGCACATCAGCTCAACGCTTTAGCCCGTCAGCCAACGTAGAACGGTCTCCAGGTGATAAGCGTAAATTTAATGGACCTTTTACGCGAACTTTATCTGCTCATGCGCTTGCAGGCGCCTCCATTAGTTTTGGCGGCTCGCTTTTATCGCGTTTTCCGCTTTTTAGGGATGCCTTGGGCGCGCCGGGACGAACTTCAAAAAGGTTCTGGTTGTCATTTGGTGGCCACTGCGAAAGCGCTAAGTCATCGCACGGTGAATCATAGGAATTGCCAAACGTGCTAAACTTCGTCAAGAGCGCGCCCAAACAGCGACGTCTGCTCATAAAGTTAAAAAAGCGTAGCGCGATGTTCGTGCAGAGCAAGCCCCTCTGCTATCACTACGGGCGCTCCAAGCGATTAGCAATATTGGACAAGAGTGTCACCAGAAATCGGGGCCGAAAGAGCCACCAATTGTGATTTCCACATTCGCCGCTGCTAGCGCTGTTCTTGGGGTGGAAAAGGTCCATTCAGCTTCCTTTCAACTATGTCTCTAATAGCTTTAGTTGCTTTTAAAATAATCTTGTTGTGTATTCGGCTCCTCCTGCAATTCCATAGACAGTTCGATAGACAGCAATTAGAACATTTCCTGCATATTCTGTATCGCTGCGTAACCTTAAATACCTGCTGTAGATTTATATCTTGATTGTCTTCTCAACCAGGCAACCACTAGCGTGGACAACTTCATCTTACGAGGGCGTTTATGTAGCGCCCGATTGCATAACATGCTGCGAGACGTTTACGAAACTGCGGCCTGAACCAAACGGCTGTGCTAATGACTGCGACAACGCGTGAAAAGGTCGCTTATGGACCCGGTGCAGCACATTGATGCGTGAAAGCTTTGGCTTGCGCAACAGCTGCCCCCCCTCCCCCTTTCCAATTGCGGTGTTGAACCTTTGGTTTCATAATACTCGTATCGGTGATAAAGACGTGTGCAAAAGAGCAAAAGAAAGCACTTCGCGTCGGACTTTTTATTTATCTTTGGGACTAGTTAGGGGGGGGGGGGGGGTATTCGAGCATGAAATCACTGCCCTTCGATCTAGTGATGAGTTCGCAGTACGAAAAAAGGAAGGGCCCTATTC
Organism: Haemaphysalis longicornis; assembly: GCF_048455015.1. Classification (NCBI taxonomy): domain Eukaryota; kingdom Metazoa; phylum Arthropoda; class Arachnida; order Ixodida; family Ixodidae; genus Haemaphysalis; species Haemaphysalis longicornis. Next base: position 330,676,657 of record NW_027526203.1, read on the forward strand.
TCGACTGCACAAATTCCCAGGGAAACTGGGAATTTGCCGGAAGACTTTTCTGATTGGCTTTCAATTTTGGTCACGTGCTTCAAAGCGGCTGTGTGTGCCTTCGTCATTTCACGTTTTATGACGGTTCGGGAAACCTTTCTTAAGTTTGCCTTCTTTCTCTCTACTGGAAGCGCATAATCCTTGGCCGGCAATGAAAAACTCACTGAATGCACCGGTCATGACAACGTATGCCTGTCTTTGCTATTCAACAACAATACTGCTTGTAATACACGTCCTCTCTGTGATTGGCTGAGAAGGCGTGACGTAATTTAAACAGTTGGCCGGAACGATCACGTCACGCATTGGCAACTTCAGCCTGCGTAAAAGTGACGTAATGTTACGCAACAGCTTCAAATTGGCGGCTGCTTTTGCCGCGAAATAGGGCAAAAAATTTCCACGACCTTCGGCGCCGGGAAATGTCCGTGAATTTGCAGCAGGCGCAGTTTCGCATGACACGTGGTTTAAAGCATGTTTTCTACCGAAACAAATAATAGTTTCGACTATTCCCAAGTCAGCGATCACGGAGCATACAAATAACGTGCAGCATTTTGCTTTTATGTTCGGCAATAAAATAAAAATTATTTGTTTGGAGTAACCGCAACATAAGAGGGCACTACAAGCCTCTCCATGACAAAGAGAGCCCAATGCATGGCATTTGCCCACACTCGTCGTGGTAAGCTGCTGGGTCACATGATCGAACTCAAGAGAAAAATAACAAACAAAAGTTACTCTTGTTCATTACAGCGATGATTGAAGTTGGGCTTGACGAATGAGTGAATCGGCGACATCGGTACGCTCCGCGGTTATCAGGCGTAGCGCTTCGCTGCTCTTATGTGTCATACACGCGATGGTCGCGGCCGTCTTTTGATGTGATCACGCCATAAACTTGTAACATAGCAGCATACGATAGTGGGGCAGTTGTGGCGGCCGCAAAGGTGATAACGCTACAAAGCTTGCATTGAAGCAGAGAGCTCAACTATGTTACTAAAAGCGATTGAAAGAAATAAATACCTAGATACGGTAAAAAAAAATTGCCCCCACCTCCCCGAAGGGAATCGTGAGGAAGTGCGAATGCATTTCTTGCGCCGAGAGTACACGGCGTAGTAATTCTGACATCGCCTTGAGAGGCGCCCAGCCAGCGAACGGTCTAAACTGGAGCAGAGCGAGCCAGGAGACTAGCGAGAGAGCGCGCGCGAGCCGACCCACGGAGGTCTGGCAGTTTATCGCTGCATATATAGGGGGGCACGCCGCGCCGAGCGCACCGAGCCAGGTGGCTGAGAGAGGAGGCGAGCGAAAGGGGAGAGGGACGCGCGCAGCGGCGCACGGCGGCTGCAGCCGAGTGAGGGGAGAGGAGGTGCGGGTGCGTGACGTCACGGCGCGGGGAGGGAAAGTGACACGCAGCGGCGCACGGCAGCTGCCGGGGAGAGGGGTGGAGTGTGTGACGTCACGGCGCGGGGAAGGGAGAGGGACGCGCGCGCGCACGCCGTCGCGCCGCGAGGAGTGGTGAGGGGCGTGTCGTCACGTGGTGAGTGACGTCACTGCGCCGTTGCTACCGACGCTCCTCTCCGCTCCACGCCGTTGCTAGGGAGAGGAGGACTGCGGACGCCGCCGCCGCCGCCGCCGCCGGCGGTGGAAGGTTTGGGGTCGCTTATAAAGTGCATTCGCACTTAAAAGATTGTGTGATGTTCTTTAGCTCAACATCCCCCCCTCGCTCGCTTTTGGATCAACGTTACTCGATCGCCTTGTGGTGTTGACGCCCATAGAGTTTCTTGAAACTCTATGGTTGACGCCAATGTTGACCTGCAGAAATGAGTTTCCCTTACCAACCTCAGCTACCGTCTAAACTTTTATAATACACGCCAAGGGTTTTTATATCTTTTATGGACAATATTTGATACCTTAGTTGTGATGTTTATGATTGAAGCGTCAAACTGCATGTCGTCAGGGGTATACGTACATGACGTCACTGATTGCTTACATTGTGCTTACGCAAAAAGCATGGCGAATTGCCTGGGAATTTGTGCACTTGAGAATAGGGCCCAAAGAAGCGGAATGGTGCGCGCCGCCCCGTTGCGCGTCTCCGACAGCGGTGTCGGAGACGCGCGCGGGGACGCGCGCGGAGATGCGCTTCTCCGACAGCAGCGCACTAAACGTCCGCTAAATACACTAACGAGCATCCGCTATGGAATTATTAGTGAGAGCATATGACTTTCCATTGAAAACATCGTCGTTTATCATTCAATGCGTGAAGGGATGGCAATACTGGGTACTACGCGTCGAAAGTTGCTTTCGAAATCGCTCCCGAGTGCACTAAAGTAGAGCAGAGAAAACGAAACAGTAACGAAATCCCGCTTCTAACACACACACACACACACACACACACACACACACACACACACACACACACACACACACACACACACACACACACACACACACACACACACACACACGCGCGCGCGCGCGCGCACGCACGCACGCACGCACGCACACGCACACGCACGCACGCACACACACAAGCACTCACGCGCACGCACACACACACGCACGCACGCACGCGCACACACACAAGCACACACACACGCACGCACACACACACACGCACACACACGCACACACACATGTGCTCATACGTATACAGTGCGCTGTGGGAACATCTTGTTTATGTAGGTGCCCGTGTGGTGAATTGCCTATTTTGCAACGTAAGCTGTCGGTGCGTCGGTATACATCGCTCCTAGCTGTAAAACCCACTCGAAACCCCTTCACTCACAAGGCTCCGTGAGCTCGGCTGGGACCTAGAGGCTGCTCTTCGCGTGTGTGAGACAGAGTTTGTGCGCCCATAACTTGCAGGACATAATATGGCAGACGTGTATGGGAACTAGATGCTCATATTTATCCGTTGTGTTACCGACGAGGCTCCACCGTGCATCCGTACACAGCTGGACATTCCTCTATCCGCACTTTTGTCACGCTTCGGCTCGAAAAAAGCTCCCGCACATAAACATTATGCATGGAACTGCAATTCTTGAATGACTGCTTGCCGGGCTAATGGTGAGGTGAGAAATAGCGCTACTAAACCAAAAAGCGAATCACCACAATCGAAAGAAGGAGAAAAAAAAATGGAATGGCCAGTCAGAGACCACTTTCGTGTTCCTGTATTTCTTTCACGAAAGAAGTTGGGGACAACATGAGACGCTCGCAGGGTGTTTTGCTGGAGAGATCCAACGTAGGCAAAGAATTGACGTCGCAGCGGTTGGAAGAGTGACCTTAACCAGGAATAGGAATGCCAGCTGCACAAATATTGCACGAGTGCCCTGAGCTCAGAGTCTGATTGCGCAGCCCCGCGCGATTACTTCAGCGAACATCCATGGGCCACGCGACGCCTGTCGCCCAGCGCCACGGGGAGCAGACGATAATCGAGGCCGCTCTCTAATTATTGGCACCGGATCCCGCGGAACTAAACACCCCCGGGCCCGAGGCGCCCACCCCTGATTTGTCAGCATTCTTTGCGATGTCCGTATATTTTACTTCAAGATTGGTTTTGCGGGCGGTGTTATTGCTTGCGCAGGTTCTGTTACGGATCCATACGTGATAGTATCATTGCCTGCGAAAGAGAGTGCGACACAAAACTCCCTCAGGCCATTTTGGGGCGCTACCTTGTCGTCTTGCTGTTATTCCTGAAAACACCTGTTGGAGATGTGGGGTGTCATTGCCATTGTTATGGTTGATTTCTTCATCGTTATGAAACTAAACCACGTTTGTACCGTTGCATGAACTTTTTCTTACTTTTTCCACCTGTTTGTGCTGTTGCTGCAGCCAGCTCTGCAGAACTCGAACCAGCAAGCCACACACGAAAAATTACACACACACACACACACACTCTCTCTCTCTCTTTCTCTCTCTGTCCGTGTCATTTTGGCTACCCTACTATTATGCTCAAGCGTTGATCATTTCTTCATATTTACCGTAACCGGGGCGAGGTTTTAAATGCACATAGCTCTTGATCCCGCAGACGTTCCCCGTACGAGTGAGTGGGCGGAAAATGAAATCAGTGGGCTTGGTTGCATTGAATCGCGGAGTGCTGCAAGGTCCCGTGCTTTTTGCCTGTTGTTGAACACCGCTATTGTAGCAGAATTCAAAACCTGGTCAGTGGGTCCAGATTTATGGTGAAACAGCACGAAGACATTACGGGAAGGAGGGGAACAAGACAAGCGCTAGTCCAGGTCCTTTCATTCTTGTCCCGTGGTCTTTGCGCTGCTCCATCACGAACCACTTTTGTGCTCTCGGCACAGAAACTACTAGACATACCAAACATCGATATCTAATCTACGCCGACGATGTTACTCGGCAGCCTGCACGCAGAGACCTCGCTTTGCAATGCCGTAATTATTGCAATAAAGTACTGTGTCTTATCTGCTCTTCTGCAGCAGCTCTTTTTGAATCGAATGCTTACTTGTATGTGTCAGGAATACTGTTTATTACAAGGTGTAACATTATTTTAGATTGTCAGTTTTCTACTGTGTATTCTTGATGTACAATCTCCTGTCTGTTCTTTTGTTGGCGATCTTTCGTAGAATTTAACTACAAGTGTTTGTCTACTTCGGGGATGCGGTTTATAAGAACATACGAATCAATTTCTAGGGTCTTGTTTTACACAATACACGTGTGAGGTTTTCAGCTTTCTTTTCGTAGTCTCCGGGGGCCTTTGTTTTGCTAAGTTCGGAGGGCTTGTGCCTTTACTGTTTCTAACGCTTGAAAGTTGGATTTCTGGGTAGCTTAATAAGCCAATCCTTTTCCTTTGTTCATCAATGAATATTTCGCTCGGTCTTTCTTTCGCAGTGACTCCTACTACTCCTGCCACTTCAAGCACAAGGCAAGGCGTCATGAACGGTAAATTTTCGAAGTTTCTCTTAATTTTTTTTCTAATAGAAAACTTTTGACATCCGGTTCTCGAAGGACTGGGTCATAGAAAGTGTGTTTAAAGATGAAATCTCAGTGTCGTGATGCCGCTCATAAATTTTATCATGGGTTCCGAAAATACTCTTTTGTACCCTACCACCAATGTATGCCGAAATGTATCAGGTATTCACGGATATTAAACCTTAATTGCTGCTTTTTCCGCTGCGGTAAGAAAAAATAATCGAATTATTAACAACATACGTCTTGGCGCCATTTTCGGTGAGTGTCAAAAGCTGATGAATCAAGATGAACTTTTGGGTGAGTTGCAATTTTATTTCCCAACATGCAAAATACAATATTTAAGACAACGGGCAACAACAACAACAACAACAACAAAAAAAGAGGTCGCGGACAAAGGGAGCTTGTATATGTCGTTCTTTCGTCGTGCCTCGTCTAAGATTCTGCGCGTCGCATGTTAGAAATAGCACGACAAATCAGCCCTCTTAAAACAGTCATGCAGCCGGCACCTACGTGCAACTCAAACACTTGGTGCTGGCTCTCACAGTACGGTCACCTCTGACCCGCGATACCCGCTCCTTGCATGCTGATTTCCATCCGATGAGATTGACGCTACTGCATAGAGGGGGAAAAACAAATAAACGCCCTCACACACGCCCACATTCGCACTCACGCAAGCGCGCACGCACGCGCGTATGTAACGTGTGCACGTAACGGAATAGCGTGCGCTATTCCCTTACGTGCCCATTCTGTTACGCGCACGCACGCACGCACGCGCACAAAGTACTGCAGTACGTGAGGGATGCTCCTATATTGATAATGAAAGTGAGGGTAAGAAAAGGCTTGCACTAATAAGTACTTAAATATCCCCGATAAAATGCGGAAAGTGGCTTCTGGGACCGTTAACTTTTGTCGGAGACTGCTGAGCTCGCATTTCTTCTTTTTTTGCCATTTATTTCGTTTGCAATGAGACGACAGGGGTGCAAAGTAAGAGCCATGCGCCACCAGGTACGTGCAACGCCCTGCAAGTACCTTGTATTTCATCGCTCGTTATTAGCTGCTGCGAGTGCACAACGTTCGATATTTTTAACGGAGACCTAGAGGCCTCGAATTTAGCTAGAGAAGTAAGGTGGCTTGGTCGGATGAAGTGAGAAGCAGATAGTTCATACCAGCAAGGAACTTGGCTTGCTACAATCGTTACTCAGTGTTCTTGAAATTGCGCACCAAGGGCGAAGTTCCGGTGAGTCTTGCCAAGGCTCACAGTCCTCGCCTCTGCATCTGGACCTAAATATTCAGTCGGCCGGCAATGGAAAGCGAACTGCGAACCGCGAGGATTTTCGCTCTAGTAAGGTTTCTTTCTATGCGTTGCTCTGTACTGTACAACTACATCGATTGTACAACAACTACACCGTGTCAGAAGCGTTGGCCGAAAACTAGCAGGGCATGCTAGCAGGGCACGCTAGCAGGGAACGCAGAGCCCGCCAGAGTGGCAAGAAAAAAATTCATCGGGAAGTCTACTTACGTGATCCAAAGGCGAAAACCTGGCGATGTTTATGAAATACAACTTATGTACTTGCGTCCCTTTCTTCGTATTCGTTTCATCGTCTTTTGGTACCAAATACTTTAACAGGGAAACTTGTTCTGCGTGGCCGGACCTGTTGTACTCACGTTACGGCACGTTTACTTGTTACGCGGCATGCACTGGTTTTACTTTTGCACTGGTTTTACTGGGTTTTCTTTTCCATCGCTGGCAACGTGCGGAGTTAGCGCAGTCGTAGCGCACTGGGTTTTTACTGTGGAAAGACGAATTCAAATCTAATGGGATCATGCATGTGTTTTAAAGTGAAGCTTATGTGGCTATTATTTTGTGTATTTTTTGACTGCGATAAAAACTCCCTAGGCTACGCGTGTCAGTGAAGCGCGATGCGTGTAATAGCGCGGGACGTTGGAAAACGAACGTCCCGGTATGTTATCAGCACGCGCTAGCCATCAAAGTCGCAGGCTGTTCCAAACATGACTTGAACCTCAAGCTCATACGTCTCATCACTTGGATATGCCTCTTGAGTAGATTAGTTATCAATAGGCGACATTTTGAAAATTAAAACAGGATTACACCTCACGCTTATAGGTCCCATCACTTGGATATGCATTTCGGTAGGTTAGTTATCAATACGCATCATTCGCAAGGTCAGTACAGTCAAAATAAAGGTGCGCATTTCTTAGGGATGACCACAGTCAACGCTCAAGAGAAATAAAATTTTCTGACACATTTCGCCTAGATTCTGTGTTACCTCTGTGTCACGTGCTCGGCTGGTCATCCACCTTCACAGAGGAGAATGGCTCGTGATTTTTATTTACTCCTCACAGCGGCGGCCATTCAGTCGACCGGACCACGACGGGTTTTCTCAGAGTGGGGCCTCAAAAGCCGGATCCCGTGTCCAGATCTCAATCATGCGTGAGGGTAAAATGAGCCTGTCCTTGCCCATCGCAGGACCCACGAGCATCCAGGCGATACCGCTGTCCAGCTCGTCGGTGCTGCTGTTGTGGGGTCCCTTGGCGCCTTACGTGGTGGGCGGACAGTACCGCGTGCACGTGGTGGACGCCGACGATTCGCAGCGCTCGATCGACGTCGGCTACGCCTTGTCAACCATCGTGCAAGACCTGGACCCTAGCGAGAACTACACCATCTCGGTGCAGTGGTGCACGTCGCAGAACGTCTGCAGCCCCTCGGTGTCCACCACGCGGGTGGCCAACGCCCCCAGTGAGTGCTGTGGCCTATAGGCGCGCTGTGCAATATGTACTGTAGGCCTATTGCTTACAAAGGCACGATCCTCCCGGTTAGCGGGTCGTTCACAACAAGAGGGCACTCGGCTCAAAGGGAAGCACTGGGGTGCCATTCATGCCCTCCAACATGTCCACGCAAAACAATGAGTGAAGGGAGTAGCTTTCGCAATAACTCGTAGGTAATGTGCCCCTCCCCCCTCTCCGACACACACATGTTTTAAGCTTTCTTTGAGATCTGTTCATTCTTCAGAGCGGTAAATGAGCCCGCATTATATAAGCAATATCCAGAGCATAAGAATCGACGCTAATTTTTCAGGCTATTTTGATTGCGTTGACAATGCCCTGCATTGAGCATTGATCCGGATTGCAAGTCATACTAGGTGCGACAGCCCGTGAGCTGTATTTCTGAATTTAGTGCACCTTGAAGGAATACAAGCAACGTGAGTGGGCCACGACGATCGTAAGGCTTGCAAGCAAATACTGTACACCATATTCGCACTGTAGCATGAGTTCTACAAGCCTGTGGGTGGTTTCAATTCGCTCACGCGGCCGAGATTTTTAGGGGCATTATGGCCGAATGCAGTCAGCGCTTTGTTGCCGGGTAAGCCAAAATAAGCAATATTCGCTGGTGGAAGTCATTATATAAGCAAACCATATTTGCTGAATAAATAATTTCAGCGGGCAGCGAATTTACCGACTGGATAGCAACGGCATCACGTAAGGACGAATGCAAGTTAGGTTGACTGATAGCGTGTTTACCACTGGTCGGATTCATGGAGGTTCGTGGCGATTGCTAGGCTGTGCGGTCTTCTGTTGCTCATGCGACACCTGCAATCATCCTTGAGAATTATAAAGCACATTTTCTCGTAGCACGTTACCCTCTGGTGAAAATGTGAATTGTATTTCTGGCGATCCTCGCAACCTGATTTCGGTACGGGATGAATTCAATGACATAACGTGCCGATCGATACGTTCAAAGGACGTTCAGTTTCCTGCCTTTTGAAAAATCGGGACGCAGTTTAAAGGGACTTTGCAACATTTCCTATGAACGTTTTCACTCTCTCCTTCGCGTCTGGAAGCACTGTGAAAGCTATAGTTGTCGCCAGCACGGAGCGGCACTGGGTGGTTTGCTCGCCGCAGGAGACCGGACTTCCGTTTCTGCTTTGTTTTCGTGACATTTGTTTTGTAAAGTGGCTATCGAAAGCATGTATTGCTGCAAATGATAGGAAGGCGGTCAATAGCTCCTGCATTGCTCTCAAGGCGTAATTTGAGCACTTGAAGAACACCAAGACCAGGAAAGAGAGAAAACGTTTTGAGCAAAATTATAAGTTACCTGATAGACATAGAGCAGTAATTTCTGGCTGAGGGATTTGTGACCCCATATTCTAAGTAATCGATGTGTTTCTTCACTAGGTTCTGAAAGCATTTAGGATTTAGAAGAAAGGCAAGAAAAGTGTTGCCTTTAATAGAGACACCCTTTAATGCAGCGCTAAAACCTTTGTTCTGATGTCAACGAGGGCAGCTGTGCGCGCTTTAAGACTGACTCGTAAGCCCGAGTAATGCATGTTTCATGCAGCCCCGGCTCGATGGACATGGGGGATGGCGGCTGTGCGGCGCTGCGCCAGGGTGCATCGGCTCAACGGGGCTGGGCTTAGAAATAATCGTGGCTACTGAGGCGTGCGGAGATAATCTTATCGCGCACGACCAGCTATAATCGACATTAAAGCGAAACTTGTTCGATCCAGACGGACGTATTTTTTAATTCCCACTTATTTAGACCCCAGGTATCGGGTGAGTAGGCAGACACATAAATGAGGCCCTATCCCCCATGTGTACGCAACAGCATCAAATGCACAGGGCATCACAGGGCATGACCAGCACCGAGAAATTATAGCTCGCATGACATTCGAGAAAACACATAGAAGTACGCGGTAAGATGAGTAAAACATTTTGTAGGTCGGCTTGGTCACAGTGCACTGGGATGATCAATAGCTGCGCGCGAGGGGCAAAATTTGACGGGTAACCATAACAGGCATGCGCTATAACTCGACGACGGGGCTGATCAGGACCGGCCGATGCATTTCGAATGTAGAACAAGCCGAGCATGAACGGAGACGAGAAAGTGAGAGAAAAGACAGCGGAGCAGCCGAATAATTTATTGTTTGATGGAATGTGACTAGACTCGCATGTGACAGACAACCAGAAGGAAAATAACGCGCAAGTAAAACACACATCAGTTCGAAAGATACATTTGCCTTTAAAAAACTTTGGGAACGCTGACATACCTGCCGCTATTGTTCAGGAATGCTTCGAAAATTTCCCGTTTCTTCTGCTCGCGGTATCGCTCTATAGAAACACAACTGCCAGGTAAGAAGACGCGGCCGCACTTCTGTCACTGTGTAGAAAGGTTGCCTTGATACACACCTTGCTTACACGCTATTTTTGCACGACTTACAATAGCGATGATGACGGGCTGCTATAACATGGCTGGCATTTCCAGAGTTTCCGTTTCGTCAATACGTTTTTCTTTTATGAATACGTAAGCGTTTCTGGGCTGGTGCCTCCCGAAACCTGTCCGGCTCTAACGCGTAACACGATGCGCTCGATAGGTATACATGGCGTCTCATGGATTTGTTTATTAGACATCTCTAGGTGCTTAACTCTTTCGTTACCGCGGGAAATTGACCAATTTTGAAGGGTCTAACAAAACAGTTTTTTTGTGCTATACATATTGGTTAGGCACACATTGCAGTGACATACAATGCAGATTATTCCACGCGCTTTCCAACGACACCAGTTTTATTAATGTTTTCCTAAATAATGATTCCGAAAAAAATCATCGAATTCGAAATTTTTGTCCGCGCGTCGAAGAAAAAAGAAAAAAGTAAGTTGTGTATAATAAACCACGTGTAGTAGAAAAAATTTAGAATATACATTTTGTAGGTAGACATTTCAAAAACCCGTCCTAGAAAAAAAAATTGAGTTGCGCAGTACAATTTGTCAGATATAAAAGAAAATGTTAGCCCACGTGGTGCCCATGCCATGTGGTGAAGCCCAACCTCTATTTCAAGTTTTGCTATTTTGGATAGTTCTCTAGAAGAAATCTGGTGGTTTGACATTATTAAAGGCCCAAATTAGCCTCCACGTGATGTAAAAACACCTTGTCAATGATTATGACCGGCACAATATTGAAGGCAAGCAAGCGATGTGAAAAAATCCGCTTGGAGTTGAGAACCAAACTCTTTGGTGGATGCTTGTTGACGTTCTGATGATCGCTCATCAGTCAGAACTTTCATTTGCGTTTTATTATCATGTTCTGACTCACTATGTTAGCCCTGCTTGCAGGAATAAGGTACGATGCGCTAGAATCATGCCCAGCAAGCTTTCACCAAGCCGCCGTCGGGCTGTGAAGCGAGTTCAGCACTACGAGCCTACTACATTGCAGCGCCACCTAACAATTTTGAAAAGAAACAAATACAAGGCTGTTGGAGACTTTGTCAGAATAAACAGTACTACTAAGAAGCGACACTAGACTTCCGGAAATACCCTCGTATGAAACCGAAACTGGCCGGTGAACAGCTGGCGGTGTTCAAGGCCAATTGGAAGCGTTCTCCTCGTCTGAACTGATACCCGACGACTTGGTGTTATCGTTTGACTTTCAGCGGAAGCTGTTATCGCAGAAGCAAGGCGTAGATAAAGTGGAAGCGCGAGCGGCATGCTTGTTTTGAGGAGCAGTAGCGGGCAACGGAGGCGCCATGGCAAATGAGCTTGTAGTTGGGTAACTGCGTAGCATGGAGGAAAAAAAAGCTTAGGAGAGGCCCCCAGCTATCCCCGCGCATTGGCAAAAGTGTGGAGGAAGTCACGTGTTTTCGGCGGCCATTGGAAGTCGCGTTAGCAACGGCGTCCTAGCAACAGCCCGCCCGCCGTTCGCCAGTCATGGAGGGAAGGCAGCGCCTGCCTTGTCTCGTCCGATTGCGAAGATTGCTGCTTCGCTTTGCTGCGCTGTGGTCTTGCGGAACTCGATAAGGATGCTGCGAGTTGCGACAGCTGCGCCGATGTGAATATGTCATTTAATTTCTACTTGCAAGTGCACCTTGTACCGCGTCAAGCTATTGCTCCGGTCGCGATCACGACGCGCCTCTATTGAAGTGCAGATATCGTGAACGCGCCGTCCCGTCGTACGCGCGGACACCCGTCTGGTAGATTTTCGGGAAGTGATACACGGTGTGCAGTACGTAGGCGACTTGCAACCGAACGATTCGCAACTCAATTTTTTGGTTATCGCCGCTGCAATATATATAGGCCGGCAATGCGCGGCAGTGCTTTTGCAACTGTTACAAGGTAGATTCCCAGTTGATATAATTCCATCGTCCTATTACCTTAGTAGGTGTCCATCTGTTGACTGGAAGAGTGCTGGATCTGGAATCTGGATCTTTTTGTGGTCTCGCTCTGGATTTCGCTTTTCAACGCTTCATAGCTGCGAGGTTAGTGTATGAACGTTTTCAACTGATATCACCTTGAATTTATTGACACTGAGACAAGTTGAAACTTGGCGAAAAAAAGTTTATTGACGCCACCCACCCTCTCATTTTTTTTTACTCAATAAAACGTTTTGCTTCCTCCTCCTGCTCCTCCTCCTCCTCCTTCGCAAAAAATTCTATCGAAGGCACGCGAACAACGGTAAAAACATTCCACAATTTTTTAGCGTGAAATCTGCATGAAGTACTGCTTACCTATATATATAGAACGGCCGTTTAATTGACTAGTCATCTCTGGGATTGCCAGTGAAACTGCAACGCTAACTTGGGCACTTTCCAGTACGGTAGCCGCACGGCGTTCGCCCACTGTTTGTGGCTTTCTCCATCGCTTGGGAACCTATAAACGGCGGCGATTGCAAACAAAGGATGAATGCACACCAATGTACAGCAATACTTGTCAGCGGAATGATGCACTAACCGGTGGAAAGTGACGCCCAATTCCTTGGGTACCGATCGCGACTTGCAGCCTGGCACCGAGCATTGCGGCATTGTTAGAGCGAGCCGCTTCGCAAACCTGCTGCGGCCACACTGAAGACGTGTAACAGTGTAACCGCGCGTTTAGGTTCACGGTCACGCGCTGCAAAACGGCCTTCTACCTGCCTATCAGCTGATTTCCGCCGGCTCGGCGCTGGCAGGTGCAGACGACAAGAGAGGCGATACAGGACGGAGGAGGCGGAGAAGGTGCACCGAGAGAGAGAGGCAAAAAGAGTCCGCCAATGGCATGGAGGGCCAATGGTCCGCCATTCGACTTACAGAAATGGCGTTTCCGGCTGCGCTGGGTGTGACGTCAGGGCCTCTCCTAAGCTTTTCTTTCCTCCATGCTGCGTAGTAGCACCAAATATGAATTTCGCAATGCGAAAACGAAACCGAAACTGCTGGAAACTGGTTGAAAATGTCAGGCACACTTGCTAGACATGCGGGGGACCATCAGAAATAAGCTTTGGGAGAATAAAGCTGCCCTTTGTACGAACCAAAGATCATTAGTGAATAGCTGGGGCCATTTTCAAGTAATTATCACCTCTCAACGCTGTCGGATTACAAAGCTGACCCCATTATTTGGTATTTGACCTCCCAGGAGCCTTTTGACAAAAAAAATATTATGGTAATGCAACCTAACCACGACCTGCATCCTTTTTTCTCAAGTGCAGCAGCCACGCCCCCTTTGTCAAAAACACGCGCACCTCAGCTCGCAAAAAACGCCGCCAAAAATCTCAATGTCGCCGGAGCGGGAAAATTTAAACTGATTCTAAAAGGGCAATGCCTAGACTAATCACTGGCTGCATTAGGTGTACGAGAAACGACTAAAACATGTCGAAATAGGCAATATAAATCATCCATCACCGGTGATCGATTTGAATAGGCGTGGTAACGAAATAGTTAAAGGAGCCATGAAGAGAAAATACAACTTCGTTTAATTTGAAAGAACTAGGATTCAGTATCTCACTCAGCTCCATTACAGCCACAAAAGATGTTTGTTTAACGACAAAAAAGCAAGAATTATTTAAAAACTTTCAAATTTTGCGCCACAGTGACGTCTTATGAGCAAGAATGACGTCATACGGGCCAACAATAAAACATAATTTTCAGTGCCTTAACTGCACGTTAGCATTCAAGTGATGCGGTCAAATGGAACTAGAGGCCCCACTACAGACGTCCAGTCATGTGTCGTCGCGACAGGTCAGTTAGGCGGCTACCAATTGCCAAACAAGTTTCCGTGACGTCATAGAAAAGTTGCGGGAAATTGGCCAGGGGGTCGCGACTGCTTCACACGTTTTCTGTAATATCTCCGTTATTTGTTCGAAGATTACGATTATATTGGTATCATTGTTATCGGGACTAAGCAGTCTTTCTAACAAACTCAACTTGTATTTTGTCTTCATGGCTCCTTTAACAATTTTATAAGACTGCTATATTGCCACTGGAAAATCCCTTTCAACAATGCATGTGTATAATAGTGCAGCCGGCTTTAATAAAGCTCTGTATAGAGCAGCGGCCCTATGACCTTTTTACATTACTTTTGTGTATTGCCGTGGTCTTACGACAGCTGCCAAAATAACAACAAAAAACAGACACGTCGAGTAAAACGAAGTGTATAAAAAATGAGCGCTAACATAATGATCAGCGTTGCGATTATACAGGAATTATTCAAGAATTTCCCGTTTCTACCCCGAAATTTTCCGCTCGAGAGTTCCTACAAACTTTATTGTCTCCTAGATATTCCTAGACTAGTAGTCGAGCATTTTGTGGCAGCAGTGTGTGACGCCTCGTACAGTCGCCCAGGCTCACAACTGGAAAACGAACGCCCCAGCGGGTCGTGTTTGCAAGCGGATACCGTCAAAGCGGTCCGTCTAAAGAGAGCATGGTGTATATATTCCGGGCGTGGTTTCGAGGCAAGAAGAATTTACCTAGCACAGGAGAGGGCCGCGCCGCGACAAACGAAAGCGTGGTGCCACCTTCTGCTTCTTACATTGATTGCATTTTTGCCAAGCAGGTAGTGGGGTATGACTCCACTGGCAGGTGGTGAGAAATAACGTCTATCGGCTTGTCACCTCACTCTAGTTCGCAAAGAAAACTCCGGAGGAAAGGCGCCGGCGTCGACGTTTGAATGAGAGGGTGAAATGGATTAGACGGGAGACACGGAGAGGTAGAAATGAGCATATGCTGGTAGTTGGTAGTCTATGCTGCAATAATTTTCCGTTCTTCAGAATAAAGAGTAATGACGGTTGAATTGCAACGACGTGGGTTTCTTTAATCAACCCCAAGTGTTGTTAGAGTTAAGTGCTACGAAGTACGAACTTTTCACGTGCGCAACACAATTTCCTAGAAATTATTCAAAGTTTTTTCAATTATTTTAGAAATCCAACTAAACCCCGGAGGACACTTAAATTTCCGAAGTATATGCCGCTGCTTGGAAGAATTTTGCGCCCGTTTAGGAAAAGTGAGCAGCAACGAACGACTCCAGGGAGTAAAACAGGCGCCGACAAGACTTGGAGTCACCCTGTGCTTTTAAAGTGTGTGCTCCACCAGTACTTGTGCTTCACCATGGTTGGAAACAATACCGCTGGCAGGAGCAGCAGTGGCTCCCGGGCCGATGCCGTGGATGACGCCAAAGCCCTTAGAGTGACGTCCCCTCCCCCGTGGCGCTCGCTCTTCTTCGGGAGCCACGGAGGCTGCGTGCGGCGGCAGGTCAGAGCGCTGTTGCGCTCACCGACGAGCTTTGTCCTCCCCTTGTGCTCGCCATTCGCAGAGCTTCCCGTGCCGACGAATCTGACGCTAGCGGCTGTCGGAGCGACGTTCATAAACGTCACCTGGCAGCTCCCTGCGAACAACAGCTACAACATCACGGGCTACCAGGTGTCGTGGTGCATCAGCGACTCGTGCGTGAGCAAGATCAACGACATGACGACCCGCACGTCGTACTCGGTGCAGCGGCTGCAGGACTTCAAGAACTACACGGTGTTCGTGTGCGCCTACCTGGACCGTGGCTTCACCACGTTTTCCGGGCAGTGCGCCAACGTGAGCACCAGGACGCTGCCTGGACGTAAGCGCTCTTGGTTTCTCTTCGATCAAAGGGGCGGCGCGGTTGGGATGCGTCGGAGCCAGGAGGCTGGCTTCAGCCTTTGCTAAGCTGCAGGCACGCGCAATAATACCGTTTGTCAGGCTTCTGCCTCAGTGCACCGCCGGCGAAGCCCTTGTGCGTCAAGACACAAGGGGCACTAACTGACGTGTACGTCACGTGATGCGGTTAAAGTGAGGCATGATAGGTCTTCTGATTCTCAGGGCCAGGTCGGTCATGGCTAACAGTAAACATGGACAAGTAGCAAATAAACAACAAGATATATATATATATATATATATATATATATATATATATATATATATATATATATATATATATATATATATATATATATATATATATATATATATATATAGTAAGTAAAATGAGGGGCTCGTTGAGGAAATACAGAAACAGAAATACAGAAATACAGAAACAGAAAATACTTGAGACTGCCGACCTGTTTCTGTATATATATATATATATATATAAATAAATATATATATATATATATATATATATATATATATATATATATATATATATATATATATATATATGTGTGTGTGTGTGTGTGTGTATGTATGTATGTATGCATGTATGCATAAACATTGATACAGAGCAGATGCAGAAACCTAAATTTTTTTGATAAATGAACACATCTTGGAAAGCCGATGTAACCATAATTTGCATAGAAACATATATAAATTTAAAGGGGACATGAAGACAAAATACAACTTTGTTTGATTTGAAAGAACTGGTCCTCAGTACCTCAGTCAGCTTCATTCCGGCCACGAAGGACGTTGTTTAACCGAAAAAAACCCAAGAAGTATGGAAAATGTTTCAAATTTAGCAGCACTCCAGTGACGTGTTATCCGCAAGAGCGGCGTCATATGGGCCACCACTAAAACATAATTATCAATGCGTTAACTGAACTTTATCATTCAACTGGTTCGATCAAATGGAACTAGAAACCCCACTTCAATTGCCCAATCATATGTCTTTGCGATGGTTTAAATCAGGTCGGCGGCCACCACTCGCACAAACAAAATTGTGTGACGTCATAGAAAAGTGGCGCGAAAGTGGCTCGAGAGTCGTCACTGCTTCCCATGTTTTCTTTAATATCTCCATTAGTTTCTCGAAGTTTGCGATAAAATTGGTGTCATTGTTATGAGAGCAACGCAGTCTTCCTAATGAACCAAACCTGAAGTTAGTGTTCATGGCCTCTTTAAGTAATAACGGTGGGGAAATACATCGCACAGCATCGGATAGCTTTCCAATGCTTCCGACCGAGTTACGACCACTCAAGCTGCTATTGGTGCTGTGCTGATTGGACGCCAATAAAGCAGGAATTGAAGTTAACAAGGTTATCTTGGCTGTCCCCGGGAAGGGTTTTGGCGTCGACTTTTCAGAAGCAGATTTCAGGTTGCGCTGCGTAATTTGCTCATCGCCGCAGAAGCTGCTTCCCTTTTGTTGGTATTCTCTTTAAATTGGCTGAAGGGCGTCTTTGTGGCTGCAACTGAAAGGACGCCGCTTAATAGCCGACATGTGGTTTGAGTGACGTAACTCAAGCCCACAAACAATGCCAAGATAGAGAAAGGACAAACATCTTGGAGCGAAAATTGTAGAGCAGGATGCTTCGGTACTTCATGGCCACCGAATCGAAGTATATTGGAAGCAGCACATGTTGACTACGTTCTCGAGCATTTCATATTTCGGAGAAGGTTTTACAGGAAACCTTTAGCAACGTAGCCAATTGTGCGGGTTGGTGTGTATTCTTCTTGTAATATAGCGCAAACACCCAAGGACAGCAGAAACAAAAGGACACACAAGCGCTCGTGTAACCTTTTGTTTTCTCTGTCTTGTGTGTTTGCGCTGTATTACAAGACGAATATACACCAACCCGCACAATTTGCTACGAAATAGGCGTTTAGGATAAGCGGCGTTACCTCGCAGCAGCAGGAATCCTATCGCCTTCCGACGTCATTTGCCGCACTGCAAGAAGATACGTGGTCAATTCTTAAAGCTGTGACAAAATGAACTTCTAACGCTACCAGCCTAATGAACCCGTGGATGGCTGTTAGCCTTAGGGGCCAAGCTTGCATTCAAACGAAAGTTATGGCTGTTTTCCGCAAGAATACGCTTCATTGAAAGGCTTTGATGGAAGTCAGGTGCAAGAGAGTGACACAAGACAAAGAATGAACAAATTCTAAAAAAATAAGCTGCTACCAAAAATACTGCCGGATTCAGGATTCACCAAACACGCTTCCCGTGTAAAAATGAGAAGCCGTGTCTTCAGAAATTGTTTATACCAGTGCTTAGTGAACACGCTGACTTTACAAAAATGAAGAAACAAAACTGCCATTTATCTTTTTTTTTTATCTCCCCTAGCTTCCTTTTTTATAGCCCCGGCTACGGTGACAGTGTGCACGCTTACCACATATTGAGCGTGAGTAGCGCACGAGTATTCCCGTTGAGTAAAAACCCAGAATAGCAGAACAAAGACGCGCCGGCTTCGTGCTGTGTGCCGGGACCATGGTCACAGTGAGCGCAGAAGAATGGTGCGATGCATCTCCGTAGCACGAAATGGATTGACCTGCATCGTGGGCAGGGCAGAGCGCTTCTTTGGAAATCACTCGCGGCCGTCCCGTACGGCGTACTGTCGCAGCGCGCCACGTGCGCCAAGATGGATGAACCCCTGCGGGCCATGTCGTCACATTCGAAATAGAAGCGGGTGCCCATAATGTGTGCGCCTCTTGCTGTAGAACTAGCCTTCCCAACCGCCGCCTCAGCCCTCTCGCTGCGGCTCCTATTCCCTCGCGAGCTGTATCGCTGCCTTGGCGCGACGAATGAACCTGTCCCGCTTTCTCCCGTCTGCCCTTTTTTCAGCTCCCACCGGTGGTGTGGCGCTACCGCTGAGCTCGTCCTCCATGCTCCTCCTCTGGGTGCCCAAGCCGGGATGCCCCTCGATATCTCTGTACCTGCTGAGGGTGGCCAGCCCCACACCGAGCGCCAACTGGGTTTCCACACCGCAGACTCAGTACACCTTCGGAAACCTGCGCTCGCAAACCAGCTACACTTTTCAGCTGGAGTGGTGTCCCCTGCCGGGGTTGTGCAGCTCACCAGCCAACATAACTGGGAGCACTGTTTGATGTTTGCTGTCTATGTCGCGCGCCTACGAAAGGGCTCGTGGCCCTGATAAGCTTGGACGGTGTGACATCCGCGCGCCATTGAGATGAATGTCTTTGTCGTACGGCACGTGCCAAGACGCCGCGCGACCTCATAAACGGGGCTCTGTCATCTACAATTCCGCGCGATGCGGGTTGCCTGAATTTGCGCAGCTTCTTAGTGCTACGTCATTTCGAGCACAGGGATTTTCATTGCGTGGCACTGCTTGTTCGCTTGACTTTGGTAAACGACAAAGACGTCTCCTCGCTAGTCAACTTGATGTGCGCATTGCGGAGTAACTGTTTCTCTAGTCAGAGTTTCTAAGTAAGCTGCGTTCAACAGAACGAAATCAAACTGGTTAAATTGTAGTGCATACTTGCACATTGAATTCTCGAACCAGCGTTCTCAGAATACTTACAATGGTTCAGCAAGCGTATACTGAAGCTTGAACCTGTAAATAAGTGCTCAAGTTCTTTTTGTTTTAGCTGCAATAAATCTCGCATTTGTTTCTTACGCGTCAGTCCAACCTGTTGTAAATGTTTATTTAAAAGAAAATAAACTACTGTGAAAAACGTTTGTAAACGGCCAGCCCTGTTTTTCAACAAACGCATCTGTCGCCTCCGCTATTTGTGGGACCGCGATGCCGGCTTGCAACAAACAAAAGCCATAACAGAAAGCGGTTATGTGAACATGCCGGTAAAAAAGGGGTATATCGCTTACAGTGGACCTCAAAATACCCACTGGGTGTGCTCTTACTCCAGAATTTCGGACATCCAGGTTTTAAGCATGTTCTGAAAACAGGTCCTTTTGTGGGTCTTTCCTGCGTTCAGCAAACGTCGGTGGTATCGACTCGCTGGGTGCTTCAACCCATTTGTCTGTTATGCCTGGACTAAGTTCAGTCTACCACGGGAATCTACAGCTCTAGTGCCGCAGCCATACTCACTTCTAAACATAACGTCTACAGTTAAAACCCGATCTAACGAAGTCACAGAGAACCGCGAATTACTTCGTTAAATCAAGAACTTCGTAAAATCGGGACTCTCATATTACAAGCAGGTGATTTAATGAATTCGATGTCTAAAGGTAGGCGCATCCACGCAGCAGCAGCTACAATGACATCGTAATTGCGCCGGCCGCGGCGCTCGCCTGACAATAATTTAGCAATGCACTAAAAGTCCCGGGTGAATACAATAAGCCAGCCGGGCTTGTACTGAAGTCGTCGCACCCCAGCAGATGCGCGAAACGCTGCACTTTAAATGCGTAGCATTCTTTGCCGAGCCCCCCCACAGCCAGGACCGTGTAACGCCGTACATTTCCACAAAAATGCAGATTTCGCGAAAATTCCAAATGTAATCCTTATAATAACGTATATGGAAATAGTTGGACGGACAAAATTGTGAAAAACTAAAAAAATAAGAAAAATAAGAAAAAAGTTACGGAAAATGGCAAAACATATTGTCACGAAGCCAAGGACGACGCAGTTGTCTTGAAGGAGAAACAAGTTTATTGGAGCGAACTTGTGCTCCCCTAACAACTCAAAAGAATACAGAGGCGGCGAAGCAGCGGTCAACAAAGTAACTTGCACAGCCGAGTGTCATCGAATCGAATGCCGCGGCGTCTGCTCTGCAGGCTTTTATCTTTCGGCACAAGTGTTTCTGGAACCGTCGAATCACATCCAGAACATTGTAGATCACAGAAGATTATTCTGGGCTAGTGACGTTAGGGCGAAACAGTCTGCTTATCTGAATGTGATAGCCCGTGCGGCATAAAAGTAAAGAATGTAAGACGCGCTTCGTTTGGAACGCAGATAACACAGCCGGGCGTGGCCCGGCAGTAAAAACAAACAATAAATAAACAAACCCATACATGTTTCGCGGCAATATAGCACATGGCATTTCCCCAATGATGCAGATTTCGCAAAAGTTTCACCTGTAATCTTTATAATAGCGTAAATGGAGATCGTTGGTTGAACGAAATTTTGAAAAGCTAAAGAAATAAGAATAATATAAATTACTTACGGAAACTGGTGAACCGTGTAACACGCTGCATCTCCACAATAATGCAGATGTAGGAAAAGTTTCAAATGTAATCACTGTAATAAGGTAACTGGAGATTATTGGTCGCACATGTTAGAAAAACAAAAAAAAAATGGCTGGAAAAAACTCACACTCCAGACGAGCGGCATAACAATGCTACGCATTAGTAGATAATTTTCTGAATTTCTGCAGAATTCTTTTGTTGTACCACATCCCCGCTGAGCGGAACGTTCTTGGCTCTCATATCCTTGAACCACGTACACGGGGCTTCCTTCTACTTCTCGTACCGGGTAGTCTTGAAGTTCTCCTTCTTTAACGCAATTCCAGACGAAGTGGCATGGATGATGACGTCCTTTCCCTACAAGATTGTGGAAAGCGTATTGGCCAGGACACCGTGGTCTGCGGTCATCTGACTGCTGAGTTGGTCTCGTAGAGCTCCGTAAAAAAGGAACTAGATGCCTCGTTTTTTTTTGTGACGTGGCGCAATAACCTTCGTGGCGTTCTGAGGAAACACATTCAAAATTGCTCCTTTTTAAATGCCTTTTTCTCGAAATTCTTGGTTAAATAGGGAATGGGACTGAATCTATTTCGTTCGAGTTCATAGAAGCATTGACCAGTATAGGCACCCGAGGGAGAATCCCAATCTGTTCGTTAGATTGGGAAATTCGTAAGATCGGGTTTCGCTAGATCGAGTTTTGACTGGATAACCTTGCTGGCACAGCTAAGAAATTGATTAATATACGCCTCCTACACCGGAGATTTTGACTCTACCTGTTTATTACAACACATTTTTGGTAAACGTGTAATCTTTCTAGATGTTTTGGTACTGTGATGACTTTGGGCTGTAAAGTGGGTCTGTGTTGGGTAAATTGGGGCCTGTGCGTGAGATGTGTTTATTATACCCCTGTGACGCGGGCAGTTTCGATATTCAATGGGATGATCGCCATGTTACTTTTGGGCACTCCTGCTCACCCTAAATTTCTAGGCGTGATAAATCATCAACTTGAAATCAGGAGTAGCTATTGCAATCGGCCAACTAATAAAGCATGCCTAAATAAATATGAATCAATCAAAAGTAATCATGAATAAACATGCTGAAAGCGCCCTATTCAGCACATGTAACCAATCAAATAAAACGGGTAGAAAAAATGGCTGCGGCTAAGTTCCGCTAACCTTGGATATGCAAAGCAAAAGCTTGGCTTAGTCTGGTTGAGTCTTGGTTTCACTTGGTTAACCTTTGATTTAGCTGCATTGCCGACCACGCCTCAAAGCCGTTCGGTTCCGTGCAACGCTCACAGAAGGAGGCCGGGCGATAACGGCGTTCATTCCTGGCGAACGCACCGTTCCTCTTCGCCGGGCGGGAGGCGAGTCCCGTTTCCCGAAACGACCTAGCGCCGCATGCATGGGAGGCTGCGGGGGTGGTTGGCTGACTCAGCCACAGCGGCGGTGGCGACCGCTGTCGGCGCCCGTAGGTGCCAACAGCGGGCCCGGAGAATTACGCGCTGCGCTTCGAGGGGTGTGTTGGGGTGTGTCTCCGGTCAAAAGGTCATTAGCGCATCGAACACAAACGATTGTAGTAAAGCTTTGCTTTAAATATAACTACCTCGGACAGGTTGTCAGTGCTGACCCCAACTACACGAGAGAAATTCGGCGCAGAATAGGTATGGGTTGGGGAGCATTCGGCAAGCACTTCCAAATAATGAAACGTAAGCTACCTGTATCACTCGAAAGATGTATATACAACCAGTGCATCCTGCCAGGGATGACATATGGAGCGGAAACTTGGCGCCAACTAAACAACTAGAAAGCAAGCCTAGGTCGGCTCAGCGGGCCATGGAACGAATAAGGATACGGGTAACACTTGGGGACAGGAAACGAGCGTACTGGATCAGGTTCAAATTACGAAACATAAATGGACATGGGCTGGCCATGCAGTGGGGCGAAAATACAACCGGCGGACCACCAGGGTATGGGTGGTCCACCGAATGGATGCCTAGAGACGGTTCTAGAAGGGGAGGTCCAATAACTCGATGGAGGGAAGGGATAGGGAAATTGGACTCGAGCAGCGCAGGACTGGAGTGGTTGGAGGTCAATGGGAGAGGCCTTCTTCCTGCAGTAGACCTAAGAAGGCTACTGATGATGATGATGATTTGAGGCCCCAAGCTATTCGCTGCTGTGAGAAATTATTACTGAAAAGTGTAATGACCATTGGATCCATGCTAACTGAAATTCACCCTCGTTATCAGTAATGACACCCCATTCCCCCTCTCTAAAAGAAATAAACGCACACGTGAGCGAAACCGACTCTCCTTCAATGCCGCAGAATGTGTGGGTTTCGGTACTGCTTGTTCCATTGGGATGATTCCTAGTTTCTGGAATCAAGTACCACAGCCTTCTAGGTTTCTCGGGCTTCACGATTTGCGTTTGCATTCCACCATAGCTGTGTTGAGTACGTCCGGTCTATGATACTCCTGGGCAAGCAGCACGTGATGGCGTCCAATATGTATTCTTCGATGGGTGGGTACTTGATAATAGGTAATCAAAGGACCAAGGGTATTAATATCCAATTCCCATTTTATTTGCAGCGAAAGAAGGTAGGTTTCAATGAAGTTTGTTTCTGGGTTAAATGGTGCATATCCTGAGCTTCTGTAGCCGACATTCAAACCTCGGACACCCGTGCGCTTTTGTGTTTAACCTTCACCAAAAATTCAGCCGCCGTGACCGGGTATCATACCCGTGGCGTGGCGCTTTAGTAGCACACCGCCTTAACTAATATGCGTCCACGCCACCATGGGGTGAGCCGATTGGCACGACGCCAAGCTAAGTCGCCGAAACAGTTCAAGTAGAAAGAAGTTCAACTAAATACCGCGCAGAAGATCTTTGGTACCGGGGCTTGTTCCCAGCAATGTCAAGCCTGTAATATGTATGCTTGAACCGACTGAGCATATAGCCGTCGTAGAACGTACACCATAATGTAGGGACTCAATTCCAAAACAACTGTAAACTTGTGTGTTACCACATAATTACGAAAAGAAGTAAGAAATTGTTTCGATGTAAACATCGACAAAAGTATGCGGAATTCCACAAGCTTTGGGTGCGTAAGCCCGGATCCATGTTTAGAGTTCTTTTGAGACACCTTATCTGTTTTTGCTGCTTTCTTGTGGTCTGCTGAGACGCCTGAGTTTGTTTTAGATACCCGTTTTGAGACACCGCTCCGAGAAGCTTACGCATCGTTTTATGCCTATTCGCCTAACTCGTCCACACGAGGAACGCCCTGAGCCATGCCCGCCACGCGGCGTCATTCTCTTGCGCAGGCGCGCCCCGGGGGCTTCACTCATACCGACAGACGGACAGTGAGTTTGAGCCTCCCAGTGCCTACGCATTAATAACATAAACCATCGTCATATTCTGCTCCATGTCGCCTCAGTCGACGCGCTGATCTGCGAAATTCGGAACTTTCCCCCCCTCGTATCTGTGATGTCGCCAGCGGAGAAAGCGCATCATGCTGTCGCTAAAGCCATTACAAAACGTTCATGCCGCACTTCCACCAAGCAGACAGCGAGCGACATTTCTCGGAAGTGTATTTCCACGTAGAGCTGCAAAGATTAAACGTGGATGACAGCAAAAAAAAAAAAAAAAAAAAAATCTGGGGGCAGAAGCACGTGTCTCTTCACGTATGCGTGTTCAACGGCCGCGAAAGATGGCAGAAAAAGGGGAGGTGCAAGTAAGCTCGGGCTGCGAAGGAGAAGTAAGGAGGGTTCCTCGAGGAAACGCGTGTACCGAGAGGAGAGCACGCAAAGTGAGGATAAAATATATATCGCTGCACAACTGCGGAGCAAGTGCGCACTTACACGCCGCATTCGTTCACGAGGCACGGTTAAGGATTACAAGACGGTGCATCGATCGAGAGCAGCCACTTTTTCGTCTCAGCCCCCGCGACGAGGGCTGGAGAAAGTGAAGAGCAAGCCTATGCCAAAAATGGAGGCAGAAATCGCCGCCGACGCACGCTGCGCGTTGTTTGTGTCTTAGTTCACTCTTTGCTTTTATTTCTTTCCCCTTTTTTATTTCCTTGCATTCTCGCTGTTCCGCAAAAAAGGCTGCAATGCACCGCGACGAACGTGTACGTGGTCCCAGAGCTGCTCGTGAGTCGCAATAAAGATTCACACATGTGGGCTGGCTTAGGACCAAAGGCACGCTTCTTGGTTCGTTCACGCGCATAGCTGTACTAATGAGGCCTGCTTACTATTCACAAAAATGCATTTCGCCAAACCAAGCTGAATTTTAAATATATGTGCGCTGCGTTGCAAGCGTGCCTGCGTACGTGCGCACGTTGAAATGTTAAGTGCATGTTTTAAAGAGGAGGAGGAGGTAGAGGAAGCGGAAGACTTTCATTTGAAGGAAAGCTCTAATCAAGACTGGAGGGAGGGGTTGAGAGGGGGAGGGAGCGAAGAGCTATGGGGGTTGAAGTGAAAGTAGCTTGATGGGTGTCCTCGAGGAGCTAGTTGGGCTGTATTGGTGGGCTGTGTTGGGGTCGGGTGGGAAATTGTGCGATGAGTGTGAGGGTTAGGGTGTCGACCGTAGATGGGTTTGTAGGGGCTCGACTGGCCGTTCATTATTTATTTATTTATTTTTTATTTAGTGCCCGTAGCGCCTTGCGGCATTACAGTGGGGAATGCGCAAAAAAAAAGGCACTAACAAAAAGTACTCATTAACAAGCCGGAAAGGAAAGTACGAAAAAGCATATATAGATGTATACATTTCTAATAGCCCTAAGACATGCCGCGTGAAAATACTGCATTAGTACGATAGTTAAAAAAACAAAAAAAAAAAAAAAAAAAAACAAGGCAGTCACAAGTACTTGCGCACAAGCGGGAATGGCCGGTACAAATAACGACAAGGCAATCAAAAAAGCATATATACATTTCCAATAGCCCTGAGTCACACCGCGTGAAAATGCAGCACTGGTACGATAATCGAAAAAAAAGAAAGGCGCGTAATCGAAATCGAATCGTTAATCGAAAAAAAAAGGTGACGATGTGCGCTAAAGAGTATATTTGGGCACAATTAGGTGAGGTGGCTGACATGTGCTTTGACGAATTGCGCCTTTGGTCGACCCTTGGGTCTCGACAGGGAGGCGTAACATCGTCAGAAAGCATCGCGGACGTTGCTATTGTTGGCGATGCATCTGGTGATGCACACTTCTGCAGACTCGAGTAGCTCGGGAATGGCTTGAGGATGTCGGGCGGAGTTATATTTTGGAGGCGTTAAAAATAAATGCATGAGTTGACCCCATACTGTGAATGCAACTAACGCCAAGCTGTTTCCGAAGCGGAGATAATGCTATAAAATAACGGTTTCACTTGTTTTTCTATTGTGAAGTAAAAACGAGCACTTGTGACAGCACATCCGACACCCATAAATAATACAAAACAAAACTCCGCTGATTCGGCGGTATGGTTTCCGAACTTATACGCAATATTATTCATATTGGTTTTTGTAGATTTTGAGGTACATGAAAACAGCGTTTTTTCTTTGGTGAGTGTGCACCGGCCATACAGTCGCAGCCAGCTACACGTAACCTCTACCGCCCCCTGAAGGATGGGCTAACGCATATAAAAACAGCAATGCGCCCTCGGGACGACAAAGGCAAGCACACGCATCCCACAAAGCATGGGACTATACTAAGAACACAAACACCAACCCCCAAAAGAAATTCAATATCCTAAGTACGTCTTACATAACGAACTGCATCCGCGTACACGAATGGGAAACTCAGTACATAGAGGCACCGCGCCGGACATAACGCTAGCGTCAAGCAGCATAGGAGTAGAGGGGGGAAGCACCGAGAATACCTATGGAGCAACCACACCATTACCTGCGTACAAATCAATACCATTCCCAACCGTGTGAAGTGGACAACGCGCATAACAGAATGTGACAAGGTTTGCGAGGGAGGCATTATTCAGCCCCCCCCCCCCCCCTCCCCCATGCTGTTCAAGATTGAACAAGCAGCTGCTAAATGTTGCGCAACGACATACGAACAACATCACACAATATGCGCACGATCGCACCAACACACAAACATCTCGTCTAGTGTTGGGAGGCAGGAAAAAGTCTAATAAAGTGGTAGAAACAACGAAAGAACTCATAAAGCGAATAAGTAAAAGCTCGTTAATTAGAACCGCAAGGGGAAGCCATTTCAGTTCGAATTAATGAAAGTTCGAACTAATGAAATGGAACAATAACAACAGTGCACTCAGATTGGGAAACAGTGGGGCATGTCAACAATTTTATGCTAGAAAAAGTCCGGGATTGCAGTCTGCATTTTTTCCTTGAAGGCACAAGCCAGGACTTTTTGCTCTAACGAGTGGATGTAGCGAAAGAAATTTTCTTCGACTTCTTCAAAACTGAATAGACGGGCGGCATTCAATCCGCTCACGATTTCGAAGCGGACGGCCGCAGTGGTGCCTGCTTCTCTTCGTTGTCACTGGTAGCGACAGGGTCTGCGCTTCTGACCCGAGATATGATGTCCTGCACCCCACACCACTGAACTCGCGTCCACATCGAGTCGCCCGCGAAGAATACGTCTTCACAAACGTCCACCATGAGAGCTCCAAATTGGTTTTACCCGATTTTACCTCCTCTTGGCATTCTTCTCTCTGGTTCACGTACGACGCAGCCACCTACCTGCGCAGACAGCGGATGAGCTTCTCTGGCCAAGTATACCGGGCGCGAAGCCACCAGCGCGGTGGCGCGTAGTTCGAATTATTAATTGCGGAACCTAGCCGCGTTCGCATTAACGGGCTAATTTATACATTTTTATAAAGCTTGGCCGGACCAAATGTTGAGTTCGAATTATACATAAACTCGAACTACCGAAGTTCGAATTAATGAGCTTTCACTATAGCAGAGCTAAATGGACACACCAGGGAGTATAGAACAAGAGCATACTAACAGTGGCAGCAAATCTGAGACAAGCTCCAAGGCACAATGTCACGAAGAAAACACGGACCCTTCTAAGAGTCCTAATCAACCCAACCCCTACTAAAGCTATGACAACGCGGACAATTTATCAAGTAACAAAAATTCAAGACTCTCAAAAGCTACTGCAAACTATAAATGAAACCTATCTAGCCACTAGGGTACAATTCCAATTTCAAGCAACGTCGGTTAAACAATAGCGCTTTTGATGGAGAGTTGACCACTGTATAAATAAACATAAAAGTCCGTAAATATACTGGCGGTAAGGCACCTGAGCCCAGAAAGATGGCCACACCGTGTTCCGGAAGGAGGAGGCAAAACGTTTTATTGAGCAAAAAAAAAAAGAAAGAAAGAAGGTGGGTGGCGTCCTCAGTTCAGGAAGCCGCGCGATTCCGCAGCCCGGGTGGCCCGGTTGATCAGGCGTTGCTGGTCCTCCGGGTGCAGGCTGGTCAGCGCGCGTTCCCACCGCTCAGGGAACGGAAACTTTGGGGAAAATAATAAACTTGTCCCACAAATCCTGAACGATGTCTCCACAGAAAAATAAAATTCCCATATCACACGAAAAGAAGGCAGGATGATGTTCGTCTTGCCATTTCTCTCATTTCCGACCGTAGGAAACTAATTGAACGAATAGAGCTCCAGTGACTCCAAGACAATATTGAAAAAACAAACATCATTCCCTTCAATGACCTGGGTTTCGCGCAGCATTTAGCAACACGGGACACACTCCTGTCCTTCCATATAGAATTGATGGAAGAACCCAG
Organism: Haemaphysalis longicornis; assembly: GCF_048455015.1. Classification (NCBI taxonomy): domain Eukaryota; kingdom Metazoa; phylum Arthropoda; class Arachnida; order Ixodida; family Ixodidae; genus Haemaphysalis; species Haemaphysalis longicornis. Next base: position 330,705,443 of record NW_027526203.1, read on the forward strand.
CATGCCATTCTGGCGGTAGGCTATAACACCATGCTGTGCAAACTGGCGGCGAATAACGTCGAGCGTAGTGCTCCCCCACACCCCCTGCGACAGACATACCAACTACGCGCGTGACATCCCGATGTGAACCAAACGAGGATCCCCGACCGAAATGGAGAAGGTGCTACAAGATCTGTTGATGCCACTACGCAGTACACATCCTGGGGCGGATTTTCTTGCTTACCCGAGGAATCCTAAATCTTGATTGCCACGAAGTGCTCGGTGGGCCGGAAACAACAACAATTGCAGATCACCACAGAAGGCAGGCCGATCCCCCACCCTTCTTACATCTGTGCTAGCGCCTCCACATCCAGAGTAATGCCAAAGTGACAGTCCTCATACGTACTTTACAAGTACTTCATATGCGACAATGAATAGCCAGTGGGCACAGGAGAATGTGGTAGGCCGACGTCGTGCAACTCAGTGAGGCACTTACCGACTCCCCGAAATTACAGCCCATCCCATGTCATAACGCCACCAAGACGGAACACGAAAGCGTGAACGTACTTGGAAGGAAAGCCCCAAAGCTAGCGCTGAGTGTTCCGCAGCCCACACTGGAGAAGCGCTTCAGTGGGCAGCTCCTAGGACAGTTCAACCGACCTCGCAGCACGTACCAATGCTGGGCCGCTATGCGTGATATGGCCAACTTTGCGGATACACCATCACCCGCATCGCAGAAATACAAACGTTCTTCCGTCGAACACAGAGCATGAATTGCCATCTACCCCTTTCCCCCTCCTTCCTCCTAACGACAGTAATACCGACGGGCGTACTGAACGGCGGTCCCTCAAGTCCAACGTCCTCATCACACCTGTACAGCACCTGGACTCCATGCAGCGCACGTACCACGTAGACGCACATCATGGGGAAGACGAAGGAGGCGCCATGGCAATCATGGGACAACTTAACTACGAGCTCTTCACTCTAAAACCAGACGTACACGCAATTAGCTACCTGGCAACTCGCTCGATTGAAGGAGACCCAAATGTGCTGGCCACCCACACAGCTCGTTCTCCAACACCCATAATCATAGTCACAGACTCCCAAGGCATCTGCATGCAATTAATCCGCAATGGCCTGAATCAACGCACATTCCGCCTCATCCAAGAGGCGTCCGACGGCAGCAGGCACATGCTACACATTATTTGAATTTCTGGGAACGAGTGTTCGGCAGGAAATGCGCGGCAACCCTAGCGACTACTTACCGGAAACCTCACTGCCCCCACCCCCTTCTACGATGCACAGCCGCATTTCAATTCATACGCATACCTCTCGCCTTTTCGCGAGCAGCGCAGCGCAAAAGGAAGAGAGAGAAAGTAAATAATAAACAACAGAATAAGTAAAAAGCCTAAACAAGGTGTCAATTGAACATTCAAAATAAAGCAAATTCTGGAGGGTCATACTATGCCTGACCTTCTTATTTTTTGGTTAGTTGTGGTTTTCCTTCCAGGACCATTGGAGATGGCTAATTGTGGTCGTGAGAGCAGACATCACCACGTAAGATTTTCTGTTGGCTTGAGACAGAAAAGCAATTATTTGTAATTGTTATTTGATGATACGAAGAGTTTTGGCCTCGACCATTCCTCCTACTCAGTGACCTAAAAAAATCAAAGCCCCTTTCATCTAAGGAGAAATATGGCTGAAACGCGAAGCTTCCCTACAAAACCTGAGTCGAGGTCATAGTCCAAAATCCAAAATTATTCGACCGTAATCTCAGTCAACTCGCTGCCGCACCTACTGGACGTCTACGGTCAACAGTCTCTCATCTTGATTCCTGGGCGTCCGCCACTCTGCTTGCGCTGCAATAGGGTAGGCCACATAAGGAGGCAGTGCAAGACTCCGCGTTGCAAGAAATGCCACCGTTACGGCCACTTGTCATCAGCGTGTGTGCAAACCTACGCAGACAAGCTTCGTTCGGGTCGTGAAGCGGAAGATGACACTGTTTCATCTCACATCATGGATGCAAGTGAGGTCGTGGATTCTTCAGGGGAAGCTGTTGCGAAGCAGCGGCGAGAAGATAGGGCTCCTGCGGTGCCCACGGAGGATGCGTCCCGTTTGGTACCGCCTGAAGATCAAGGAGGGGGCGCAAACGTTGCGGTCTTGCCTGCAACATGGGCCGAGTCGCCACCTTACCTGGATCGACCACCGTCGACGGAGAATGAAGAAATGGAACTTGACATTGGTACCAAAAAGCGACCTGCGCCCCTTGATGAAGCTGAGGCTTCGGGTGGAAAACCAGATGTCATGGAGACGAAGCAGGCGAAGAAGTTCCTTGCCAGGGATGCTTCGGATCCTGCTCCTGCTGCTTCGGCGGTGCTATCGGCGGCTTTGGCGCCGGGTGCCACATCCTCCTGCGATACAGGCCTCATAAGCTCAGAGGCTCCTCTAGTTGCCGACCCTGCATCATCATCAGGGGCAGCTTTGGCTGCCTCCCCGGCTGCGGAAAGTGCAACTACTGGTCGCCGTCCTGCTGCCCGGCCTCCAGATCCTGACGGAACTGTGGGTAGGCGAGGTAGAGACGCTACAGTACTGCTGTAGGTTGTCATGGTGGGAGCTCTTTCTTTTCAGTTTGGAACGTTAAATGTCCGTGGCTTACGTAACAAGAGGCGTCAAGGCCAGCTTCTTCACCTAATGCGGGGTTGGAAGCTTGATATATTGGCCATTCAAGAAACAAAAATTCAGTCGGATGAAGGGACTAGCTCCTTTTCAATCAGAGTACGAAGTGTGCGTTAGCCACTCCAAAGGGTTATCTGCTGGGTGCATGCTCTTTCTGAACAAGCGCCTCCAATGCTGGGTGGAATTTGTATCCACTGATTCGGAGGGACGCCTTATCGTATGTGACCTAATGATCGCGGGACAGTCATGGAGGTTTATTGTCGTTTATGCACCGTCGCAACCTCGCGAACGGGAAGAATATTTCCTGTCATTACAGAGTCACCTGCGTACTGACCGCCACTTAATGGTCTTAGGGGATTTTAACTGTGTGTGTAACCCGAGTGACATGTCATGTGAGCACCAACGATCGGACTTAAGCGCTATAACATTGGAAAACATTGCTTGTGACTTTCACCTTTGTGACATAGGAGAAAATGTCCGACTGCAAAATCGTTTTACACATTTTCAGGGAGCCTCTCACGCTAGACTAGACCGTATTTATGTTTCTTTAGATTCTCTACCGTGTGTCCATAGCTACTCTGTTCACCCGGTATTTTTTAGCGACCATTGCCTTGTATCTGCTGCGCATGGTAGCCAACAGTGTCGGAGTCGTCGCCTGAATTGGGAATTGTGGAAATATAATAATTCTTTACTATCCCATCAGCCCTTTTTAAATCGTGTGCCAGAAATTATGCAAAATGCAAGAAATCGCTATGATCTGCCAATGCTCGCACGGTGGGAATTATTTAAGCAGGAAGTGAAAGTCACGGCAATTGAAGAGGCTACAGTGATGACGTTTGAAAAGAAAAACAGAATAAATCACCTAAATAAATTGTTGAGAGAACTTTATGAACTTGAAGGCCGATGTCCAGGTCAATATATGGATGACATTCGGAATGTCAAGGCGCAGCTACAGGCGTTTGATGTTGAGAAATACCGGGGAGCACTAGTGAGAGCGAGATCACAGCGCTTTGCTGAAGTGCAACCGTGTCGCCGGTCACTAGGTGATGAGCGCCGTCATGCTCTGTCTAAACAAATACTTGAAATTGAGTATAAAGAGAAAATTACTGATGACACTACTGTGATAATGATAGCCTTCGTCGATTACTATAGAACTGTATTCCAAACTCCCAAAAGAGCAGTGAGCGAGGACTCCATTGACAAATTCATTAGTTTGCTGCCTAAATTAAACCAGGACGAGTGTGAATCCATTGACTAGGAGATTGGCATTCAAGAATTGGTGTCTAGCATTGAATCATTGTCGAAAGGCAAAACCCCGGGACCTGATGGTCTCACTGCAGAATTTTACCACACATTCTGTTCTCTGCTGGCTCCATTTTTACTTGAGGTTTACCGCGAGGTTTACAAGACTGGATTTCTTCCACCTACGCTGTACGAAGGCCACACTGTTTTAATCCCCAAAAGTAATGATCCTGACAAACTGCGTAAAGTAGAAGGATATCGTCCCATTTCCTTATGTAATGTAGATTATAAAGTTTTCGCTAACATTTTGGCCAACCGTCTTCAAAATGTAATTGAGCTACTAGTTGGTGACCATCAGACATGTGGCATCCGTGGGCGATCTATTCAAACTAACATACACATAGCAAGGTCTATATTGGAGTGTGTTTCGGGTACGTCAGCCCAGGTAGCCTTAGTACAACTAGATTTGGCAAAGGCATTCGATCGCGTCAGTCACCAATTTCTGTTTCGTGCTCTACAGCATGTGAACGCAGAATCTTGGCTTACCGAAGGTATTCAAATATGTTATGCTAATGGCTCGACAAAAGTGATAGTCAACAATCGACTAACCCAACCAATCCACCTTCTTTCATCTGTTCGTCAAGGGTGCCCATTATCACCACTCCTGTTTTGCTTATATCTGGAACCATTGTGCATGCGCATAATAGAGGACATTAATGTTAGAGGGTTCACGCTATCGTCCTTCGAAGTGAAAATTTTAGCATATGCCGATGATGTCGCTTTATTTTGTACTAACAAGGCCAGTGTGGAGAATGCTCTTGCCATTACACAAGAATTTTGCGAGGTTTCAGGTGCGGCCCTGAATTTCGAGAAAAGCTGCGGATTTTGGTTAGGAGAATGGGGCACCACACCCGATTGTTTCGCCGGAATCAATTGGAATAGAGACCTAACTTATTTAGGAGTACCCCTCTCGCAGTTTCGCAATACTGACTCGCATTTGTCGGAGCATTCGGTGAAGCTACAGCGCCAAGTGAATGACTGTCGGGGACGGCAGCTGTCCATCTTTTCTCGTGCTCGGGCGTGTAACACGTTCCTTGTGACCCGACTTCTTTATGTCCTACAGGTGTTACATTGCTCACGACTCAGGATCTAGGCTTTTCACCGGATTTTTGCAACCTTCATTTGGTGTTCGCGTAGTGAGCCAATGCGTCGAGATAACCTTTTTCTTCCGGTTGTGCGAGGAGGACTTGGGCTTGTTCATCTGTTTCTTTGGCAGCTTCTTTCTCGTTTATTCTACTTTCGAGATGTTCAACATCCTTTTTTGAAAGCTGTACTGCAAATACGTCTTGCACATTTTCTCCCAGATATTGTGGTGTCTTCGCTGTCTGTGGACGCAGCCCGAAGCCCGCGAGGTTTCCTCAAAGAAGTGGTTGACACAATTCGCTTCTTACAGGCTCGGTTTAGCCTTGAGTACATATTTACTGCTACGCGCGAGTCTATTTCTGATGCCCTGGTTTCTGGGCTTTTTCCCACACCTTTATATCGTGTTCTGTACCTACAGTGTCCGTACCAGGATGTCCTCAGTAGAGTGTGTAAAATGTGTGTTCCGCCAGGTGTTAAAACATTTTTCTTTAAATTACACACTGGCACGCTCCCTGTTAAAACTTGGATGAAAGATCGGGGTCTGTTTATAGCTTGGTCGACAGACTGTCGGCTCTGTACTCGACCAGAGACAATTGATCACTGCTTTGTAGACTGCAGAGATGCTGTCTTTTTCTGGGACATTCAACAGCGAACGCTAAAAAAAGACATGGATATTACGCCTTTCTCTATCCGATTTTTGCCATTCGACTATCCTGGTGAGCCACCTTATGACATGTTCGTGTTGATTGGTTTGTACAGTCTGTGGCGATGCCGCTTATGTGATAGGCATGCTGAGCCACCAAGATCAACTAAGTCTTATTTCCGAGAAACTGTGGCATTTGTACATAATGTGTATAGTTCGCTTGACCAACCACCTGACTGGTTCCCTCTTTTGAACGCTTGTGTGTGTTTGCCTGAATTTTGATGTATATTTGCTTCTCATAACTTCAGGGTATTCTTTTGTTTGCTTGTACTCGTCGTACTGCAACGTCTGAGCGTATTTTCCCATGTAATAAAGAAAAAAAAAAAGTCGGAATGGCGTAGTCGGACAGGCGTCGGCTTCAAAACACTGGGGACCCAGGTTCAATTCCGACCACGGGTAGCGTTTTTTTTTTGAGGCGCTTGATGTGCATTTGTGGAAACCTATTGTGTAAATTGGCTTCCCTGTCGTGAGTTTTGGAGGTAACGATTTGGATGTGCGACTTCGACTGTGGACTTCAAAGACATTGGCTTTCGACCAGAGAAAGCATCGCGTTTCAACCATTTTCCCCCTTATCCGCGATCATCATCGTGATCAGAGAAAGTCGGCTTTCCTGCAATGCGTTTTGGGGCAATGTCGATATCAGTGAGGGATAGAGAGCTTCGCTTTAAAAAAATGGGCCTTCCTACGCCAGTAACATCGACTATAGAGGTACTGGGACACTACTTCCGACAACTTGAGTGGGAACGTACCACAATCAAACGGGCAGGTAAGCAAGGTGAACAAACTCTTAAAGCCCTGAAAATGATCCCGCAAGAACAGATGACTCAAAGACAATGACCTGCGCCGACTACACGAGGTCTTCCTTATCTCCGAAATAAGATACACAGCCCCATACACCGATTTCACCCAGGCGCAGTCTAAACAATCGACACAAAGCTATAAAATATCGATAGGTCTCCCTGTCAGCGCGTGAAAGTCCCGGAAGAAGTGGGGATTGCAGTGACCATGCACGAAACAATCAAGGTACACAAAGACAATCAACTGGCAAGGCTCAAGTACACCCATCCCTGCCAGATTACAACTAAAGGACCTGGAAAAACTCGAGATGGTCCCTTTGCCGAACAATATGGATCCCGTAGGACAACCACAAAGAAGGTCCATCAGAAAAAAAATACTGTGCCATGAAACCGAAGAAGGAGCCGAACAAAATGCACGCATATACCAACGCGGCAGGTATGAGTACCACGTGGGCGATAGCACACATAAGGGATACTCCTGCACAGAGTATGACATGAAGTTAAACAAAGACTGCGCGAACCAGTTCGATGCGTTTATGCCCCTGGTTAAGGCTACCCCGTGAGCAAGCGCCAGGCAAAGTCCGAAGGTATTTTATTGCCAGTTCCACAACCCAGCAACTCCAGTAAACTTTCCAGGAAATGTGTCTAGCTAAGGTATTTTTCAATACTACGCCTTTTGCGACCCTCGAGAAGCAGTGGAACTCCACTCGCTACTTCCAAAAGCCGGCCCTTCCTCAACTGTTCGCATCCCTTCGAACATCCCAGGTCTCTGTCCTTCAGTGTACGCTCTAGACAAAGTAGGAGAATGACATATGTACAGGGCGAGCAAGGAATAGTGGCAGTTTTTTTTCTCTAGCTCAGCTAAATGGGTTCGTATATGGTGCTTAGACTACCAACAGCACACAGCTAGTGCGAATTATGCAGTACTGAAACTTTTTCCTGTAATATCATTATTTCGTCCAAGTTTTCGGTCATAACTTATAATTGGGCCCCAGGTTCGGAGTTGTGGGAGGTGCCTTCAATGAAAGCGCACCACCGCCCTATTTGTTGCTTGGTTTTAGGCGAAATTCTGAACAACTGCATCCGCGACAAGCGTCGGCCCCTCTCAATGGTGTCGAGCGCTGATACGGCCACGAACCGACGCCAGAGAGACACGTAGCTTACTATGGAGTTTCGCGTGCCAGGCTTCGATAGTGAGCCACAATTAATACCTCCCGACCTTCCCTTTCTCAACTAGGCCTTTCGCCATTCCACTTAATAAATTTTTATGGTACTAAACACTTTATTTTCATTGTGGTTGCACTCACGGAGTGGGCTGATTCCACGAGAGGCCGAACATGCGTCTATGCGCGCATTTTGTTTCATATTTTTATGAGTTATGCGCAAGCCAAATAATAGCCCAACAAGTGCAATTAGTTTTCCTCTAGTGTGCGTACTTTGCGAGAAAACAAAATCGCAAAGGTGGCGCAGGTGACGCGCAGTTTGTAGCGGCTGCAGTTTCGTCCAACTTTGGGGATTTGCTCACGGCAAGGAAGGTGCAATTGACTAAAATTTGTTTTAATACAAAAACTACACCAAAATGACAAACAGTTAGAAGCAAACCCTACGTTCTGCAGTAAACAAAACAAAATCGTGATTGTCCCTCACTTTGATGTCCCCTATCTCCGTATGTGCAATAGTTGATTGATTGATTGATTGTAGGGTTTAACGCGCCGAAGCAACGCGGGCGATGAGGCGCGCCGTAGTGGAGGGCTCTGGAATAATTTTGACCCCCTGGGGATCTTTACGTGCGCCGAAATCTCGTACACACGGGCGTTTTCACTTTTCGCCTCCATCAGAAAAGCATCCGCCTCGGCCGAGAATCGAACCCGTATCTGCAATAGTGACGAACTTGTAAGTATTAGGTAATGCCGGCCAGATACTTCTAAACAGATATGTAAAATATCGCTTGTCTAGAAAAATATAAGTTACGCAAAAATAGATTGACTGTTGTCCTTTTTAAAAACACGTAATTTTAAAAATCAAAATAACAAAAATGGCGAAGCTTGCACTAAGTCGCGCAAGGCTTGAACCATAGCGAAGCTGGAGGATTTCTTTCTATGTAAGCACTGAAGGACACAGTACCACGCATTGCATTAGTTTTGAAATTGTTTATTTACATGTTCTGTCGTCGCTTTTCACTGTGGTAGTAGTCACCGTCATATCCATCTATATAGTCGCCGTCATCATGCATGACTGGCTGGCCCGGATGGTTTTGTCCTCAGGCTATCATAGTTCTCCCAAAGTGGAGCTCGTCAGCGCGCGCCAGAACCGGCGGCGTGTGAGAACTGTGCGTCAGTAGCGAACTGTGCGTCTGTAGCGCGAGCTGTCTTGAGCCCTTGAGGCCTGGATGCACATGAACTGTTCTCTTGGTATTTTTTTGCGAGCGGCACGCACGAGCCTGGACGACCCGGGAAATCCTCGTGAGGCGCGTGCTCACGAGCACTGTAAACGGCGGGAGTAACTATGTCCCAGTCTTTGATGTCGCCGCACTCCGCACACATTACGGCCAGAAACAACAGTTTCGCTGGTTAAAAAAAAAAAAAAAAAAAAAAAAAAAAACACGATCTAGAGTTTCGTCAGAATTCGGGAAACAAGACTCTTCACGAGGGCCCGCAACACTGCTGAGAAATATGTAGCCATATTTTGCTCGTACCGAAGTTATAAGCGGCTGAACACGCGCGTTCGTGACGCATCCCCGTGCCGTGTGTTCCGCTACTGCTGCTGCTTTTCTGTTTTCGCGCTTTGATAAATAAAAGTGTATGTTCGCATTCTGCGGCCACAACATGAAATTTTCAAACTTTACGTCCTTCCAAACGAGAAATTCCGGTCTTTATTCTTTTCTATTGGTGATGTTTCACTCAATGAGCGCTAGCTCAGATACGCGCGCGACGACGAACAAACAATGATCGGGGCTTTTGGGGCGTCACTTTTCTTCTAGCAGAAACAAAACAAAGCGTTTTCTTGGTGTGACGACAGGCACAACTGACCCCGTGCCGGGCGGGTGCAACGGAAGGGGTGCACTGGCCTCGAAATGTTAACTATAGTGAAAAATTCACTGCCTCTCCTTGACGGGCACACTTGCGCAGGCGACTCATGGTGGACACGCTCCAACAAAGAAATGGCATCTGTCTTCTCCGAGGGCACATACACACCGTATTACCGACCATTGAAATAACCAATAAGTCAGCGAGATTCTGCGCATGGACAACCACAATTCGAGCCGCGGCTGTGACGCGCCCATCCTGGTAGATGCCGCGAGGGCGTGAACTTATCGTGAGGCTAGGAAAGGAGTCGGTTGTAACAAAGCCATTCACAGGTTAAGCTGCTTAAAGTCTGTTTCGTAGTCTTTAGAAAACCGTCCTGTTTTTTCCTCTGGTACATATCACAGCACAAAGGGTACCTTTTATTTGCCCCTTGCAAGAAATTTGGGGCGCTGTGTTTGAACGTGTGAACGTCCAAGTTGTAACGGAAATGTCATAAGCATTTCACTTTAATTTTATTGTTATGATCGTGTCTTCTGAGATGCTATTGAATGAATGCTTTTGAATCTCAGCCACGTCATCCAGCAAATTACCAGGCGTCCGCATTATTTTACTTTGATAATTGTCTTCGTGTCAAAAGCTCACGCCTATGACTTTCTCTGTTTTAGTAATTTGCCCGTGCTGTGACCGGAACTCTGTGACCGGTACTCTTTGCTCGTGCTCGGACCGGAACAGCTGGTTTTTGCATGTTATAAGCGTGTCCTGGTAAATGTCGGTGTTTTTCCGACATCGAAACCAAGTGCAATTTTAATTTTTTTTTCAATATTTAAACGACCGCCTCATTTTTAAACACGTGCTCCCTTTTTACCACGTGGCCGGCACTGGGTCAGTTATGACAGATGACGCACCAAGAGAGCTCTTCGTTTTGTTACTTTTCTCTTTGTCTGTGCTAAGAAAAAAGTGACGCCCGCAAGTAGTAGTAGTAGTAGTAGAAAGTTTTATTGTGCCCGTGATGGAATTAAAAGGAGAGGGACGAATGAGAAGGCGGTGTCTTCTACTCGTTCCCCTCTCCCCAGAAGTCAGAAGTCCTTGCATTGTGGTGGCGGCTTCGGTAATTCGGACGAGCTGAAGTTGCACTTCCGGGTCGGGGCTGAGCAAAGCGATCTCCCATTGCTCCGTGTTCGTTACAGTAAACGAGTTGCTTCTAGCATTTTCTGCACCATTTAGATTCCGTCTTGCGGGGCACGACCATAACATGTGGTAGAGGTCCACCCGACCCGTGCATATCTCAAAATCTCCCGAGTATATTTCGTGGTAGCAGCGACCGAGTATGTTTCGTGCTGGCAGGTTGCAGCCCCGCTTTTATCAGGTGTACGCCACAGGCGTATCCGTGCTAGCACTCACTGGGTCAAACATCGCAAATAAAAAAGATTAAACACGCAGATTTCTTTCTTAAAAGGACGCAAAAGGTTCAAAATTCCCTGTTGTGGTTGCAGAATAAGAACAGACACTTCGACGCCAGAAAAGCAGCGGCAGCACTGAGCACGCGGCAAGGAGACGCATCTCGAACGAGTGAGTTCGGCCGCTTTAAGTTCGGTACGAACAAAATAATGCAACATGCCTTTCAGCAGTGATGTTGGCCACTTTTAGTAGCCTCGTTTCCCCAAATGAGAGCATGTTTCTTGTTTTTAAATTTACGCATTTTTAGAAAAAGCACAGCAGTCAATATTTTTTTGCGGATATTTATATTTTTTTGAGACAAGCGATATTTCAGAGGTATGTGTACAAATATCTGGCCGACATTACGCGTCACTATTGCAGATAGTCCGTCACTATTGCAGATACGGAGATGGGGCGTCAAAGTGAGCGGCCATCTAGCGTCTAGTCTAATTTTACAGCAAAGCTGTCTATGGCTAGGTTCCAGCAGATCGTCTCCGGCAACATAGCGATGTAGACAAGAATCGCACGCGAGCGTAGCACCACGTTGCGGCGCCCACTCAAATACCCGGGAGCGTACAACTGCGCCACATGGAAAAACTCACAAAAAAGAAAAAAATTATAGTGCCTTCATATATTTATATATATATATATATATATATATATATATATATATATATATATATATATATATATATATATATATATATATATATATATATATATATATATATATATGTAGCGAATCAGAAATGGGAAAATGAGGGGCTAAGTGAATTAAGACAGAATAAGGGTTGGCAGTCAAGAAAACCTCAGAAAGCAAAAGGGGGGCATGCGGTAGTTCATAGAAACAGATGAAGAATTTTTTGAGTCAGAAAGAAAGTGGTAAAAAAATGCCCGCATTTTTATATATATATATATATATATATATATATATATATATATATATATATATATTTGCGTTTAGAGGTGAAGCCGACTTTAGCGAGATCGTTGTAGGCTTGGAGTGTTTGTGATATGGCTTTCCCACATATAGTGTTGCACAGTGAAGCACGTCCATCTACTGAGGGAGTATGATTACAGAAAGTGGATCTAACTCTTTTTATTGCAACTATTCCAAAACAAATTATATGACCATTAGCCGCCCAGACGACTTTCACATTACGCCGAGTGTCATTTACTTTTCAAAATTACATGGTTACCGGTGAAGTTGTAAATATTAGGAAATTCTCGTCTGCTATCAATACATGGACTTCTACGGGAGGGAAACGGACAGCCCCGTGATTGTCCACCAGATTAAAACTCTACTTCTTCTAAGTTTCGTTCAGGTAATTAACGAGGAAGTACGCTGAATCTGAAATTATAAACAGCGTGTATTGCTTTGTACATCCCTCAACTACGACAAATTGTCGCTCACCTTGAGGCTCGGCACCACAGCTTTTCTGGTCATCCTTCTTCACAGAGTGGAAAGGCACTGACTTTCTCACATTTTTTTTTCTAAATTTTTTGCTCCCGGCAGAACACAGAGTTTGTTTTGAACTGTTTGTCATTTTGTATTAGTTTTTGTTTTGAAACAAATTTTATTCAGAACAATTGCACGTTGCCGTGCGCAAGGCCCCAAATTTGGAAGAAAACTGCAGCAGCATTAAACAGCGCGCGCCACTCATTCCACCTTTGCGATTTTCTTTTCTCGCAAAGTATGCGCACTAAAGAAAACTGACTGACCTTTTGGGATATTCTTTCGCTTGCGCATAACTCATAAAAATGTTAATATTTTGTGCCATTCCACTCTGTGAAGGAAGACCTGCGAAGCTAGACAAAGACCACGGAGTTCCCGAAAAAAAAACACGTTTCTTTGTAATTTGCGATTGAGCACACTCCCAAGCCAATTAACTGAACGAAACTTGGAACGACTCGAGCTTTACTCTAGCGCACAAACACAAGGCTGTCTGTTTCCGTCCCGCATCGTAGATATCTTATTGTCTGTGTAACACACCAAACCACTGCGCTCGACCAAGAAGGACGCCAGACTGGCCGCAATGGGTCGTTTTACGTCTAAGTTTAAACCTCCCGACAGCACAACGGTCATGTCATTAGTGAAGACGTAAAACCTACAGCTGCGGGTGCGTGCCCTCCCCTTTCCCATCCCCACCCGTGCACGCATCAGCCGGCAGCCGGGGATATGCGCATACTTAAAGTGAAAGACACTGGCGAAAGTGTCGCTCTGAAAGCCCTTGAAGCTAAACAAGAAATATTGGCTCACGTCGGCGATCCAAGCGGGCAAGTTCCTGTTTATCCTGGAGGGATTTGCAGCTACTCAGCGATCTGGAACTTGTGGAAGCAACGGCGACGGCAGCGGCTTTTCGTTGTTGTCGCGTCCATTCGCGCTTCTGTGAGGTCCGAAGCTCCTTCAATTCCCGCTCTTCTTCCTCCGAGCAAATGACATGCATCCGTCCCATAGCGAGGTAAAACCTAGAAGGGCTCTAGCTTTGTTCTATCGGTGAAACATGTCCGTTTCCTTCCCGCGTCATAGGCATCTTGCTGACACTGTAACACACCGACCCAAACCCAAAATGTTCGAGGACAGCTGACAGGTTGCAGTGAGCCGTGAGACTTCCACGTTTAAATATCCCACCAGTACGAAGGGCGTGTCATCGGTACGGGCGTGAAGCCTAACCGTGTGTACTCTCCCCCTACTTCAACTCTGAAACCGCGCGCGCATAAACCGGCAATCGGTGATTAGCAGGTGCTTAGGCGCAAAGCACACAGGTGAAAATGTTGCACAGAAAGCCTTTTAATATGAAGAACAATTTGGGTTTCCCTCCGCGTTCCAGCGGGCGTGTTGCTCCACTTCGCGGCGGTATTCGCAACTGCTACGCGAGGTGGAATTTAACGCAGCAGCGGTGGCGGCTGAATGTTCGGTGGCAGCGGGTACGTCGTTTTGACGCCCATTCGCGCTCATGATGATTATCCGCATCATCTAGTAACGGCGCTACCGCGGTTATAAGATCTCTTCCGCGGTCTCTTCCATAGATCTCCAATTATCCCGGTCCTGTGCTAACTGCGACCACTTTATCACAGCAAACTTCTTGATCTCATCTTCCCATCTAACTTTCTTCCGCCCCCTGCCGCGCTTGCCTTCTCTAGGGATCCACTCTCTTACCCTTAATGACCAACGGTTATCTTGCCTTCGCATTACATGCCCTGCCCACACCCATTTCTTTTTCTTAATTTCTACTAATATGTCCTCAACTGGCATTTGTTACCTGTCCCATTCCACTATCTTCTGGTCCCTTAATGTTATACCTATCATCCTCCGTTCCATTGCTCGCTGGGTCGTCCTCAATTTAAGTTGAGCCCTCTTAGTGAGCCTCCAAGTTTCTGCCCCGTAGGTGAGTACCCGAAAGATGAAGCTGTCATACGCTTTCTTCTCCAGGGGCAATGGTATGCTGTCATTCATTATCTGAAAATACCTGCCGAATGCACTCCACCACATTCTTATCCTTCTAATTATCTCTGTCTCATGGTTGGGATCCGGGGTCACTACTTGGCCTAGGTAGATATATTCGCTTACAACTTCCACTACCTCGTCACCTATCTCAAACCGCTGTGCTCTCCCGAGGTTATTAAGCATTACTTTAGTTTCCTGCCGACTAATTTTCGGGCCCACGATTCTACTCTGCTTGTCCAGTGCGGTAATCATGCTTTACAATTCGCCCCCCGAGTTACTTAGCAAGGCAACGTCATCAGAAAATCTGAGGTTACTCAGGAATTCTCCATTAACCCTTACACCCACCGGATCCCACTCCAATGTTCTGAATACCTCTTTTAAACATGCTGTGAATGACATTGCAGAGATTGTGTCTCCTTGTCTGACACCCTTCCTTATAGGTATTTTACTGCTTTCCTTGTGTAGGACCATGGTAGCAGTAGACCCATTGCATATATTCTCTAGTATTCTTGCGTAATGCTCGTCTACACCATGATTCCGCAATGCCTGAATGACTGCTGAGGTGAACGTGCAATGTGGGTTAAATGCCAGAATGAATAGTAATAATACAAAGAAAGAAAAAAATAGAAAGAAAAAACATCAGACGCACACATGCCACACATATACAGAAAGAAAACTAGCGAGAGAGCCACAAAGAGACTGGTGTCTATCTAGTACAGGTGAGTGTTTCAGGTAACGCACAAAAGCTTTGAACCCGCACCACACCGTTTTTGCTATTCCAGGTGCCTAAAAAGCCCTTCATGCTGACATTTCTCTCCGGTAGTGAACTCCGCGCCGTCATTCGCGCGGAGGAGAAGCGTGGACAAAACAAGCGCTCAGTACCCTCTCGTACACCGCAAAAGGGACAAAGAGGTGATGTCACCAGCCCGATTTTGTAAAAAAAGTTTTTTGGTACAGGCTACTTTGAGGAGCAGGCGATGTATAACACACTCAGCTGATCGGGATAAACCATGTGGTATACGAAATGTACATTGCGGGCCGGCAGCGTAAAGGGGGGCGTGGTGAGAGTCCGTATTCCGCCAGTGCTGCGATGGCATGCGCCACCCCAGAGTGGTAACTAATCTGTTTGCGTCCTCCTTGGATAGAAGGATTTGGGTTGTGGCCCTCCCGCGCGAGCGGATCATAAATGACATTACCCATGATGCCAGAGTGTCTGGGCAAGTGTGCAGCGGGGCGGTATACATGATATGTCGACATAGCACGCCACGCGACGTGGCTAGGTACCCGCCGCGGTGGCTCAGTGGCTAAGGTGTTGGGGTGCTGGTCATAAGGACGTGGGCTCGATCCCGGCCGCCGTCGCTGCTTTCTGACGGAAGTGAAAAGCGAAAACGCCCGTGTGTTGAGATTTCGGCGCACGTTATAGATTCCCAGGTGGTCGAAATCAGTCCGGAGCCGTCCACTACAGAGCGCCTCATAGCCAAGATGTAGCTTAGGCACGTTAAACCTCCCAATCAATCAATCAATCAATCAATCAATCAATCAATCAATCAATCAATCAATCAATCAATCAATCAATCAATCAATCAATCAATCAATCAATCAATCA
Organism: Haemaphysalis longicornis; assembly: GCF_048455015.1. Classification (NCBI taxonomy): domain Eukaryota; kingdom Metazoa; phylum Arthropoda; class Arachnida; order Ixodida; family Ixodidae; genus Haemaphysalis; species Haemaphysalis longicornis. The sequence goes on from NW_027526203.1 coordinate 330,721,500, forward strand.
ATCAATCAATCAATCAATCAATCAATCAATCAATCAATCAATCGATCGATCGATCGAGGGTACTAGGTGGAGCACACGAAGGGGATACATACGGCCGATAACGCACTCCAGCCGGTTTTACGGATCAGGGCGAAACGTGTCACCGTTGCCTGGCGGCTAGGCGGGCGAGCTATGCCGACCACGGCCAAGAATCTGTATTCCAGCAAAGGTCGCTGTATTGCGGCGAAGCTGGCAAGGCGACAGCTCCCTGCGTGTCTGTAAATGGCGGTGCACGCGAGGCTGTTGCCAGAAAAATAGCCTTCTCCGCATGTGCGCCAGCCCAGAGCGACTGCTCTTGGCCTATGACTCACTGCTTCTCCGGACTTAAACATAAAGGTATACAACTAATGCGTTTTCCAGGGGATGAATGTCGGACAGAAGCTTAATTGGGAACTTACAAAGCACCCCGAAAAAACACTTGGGTAGGCCCCACGAGCCATGACCAAACAAAGGATTAATTCCAGGCATACAGGTTGGAAACGAGCGTATTGGATTACGAAGCAAACCCTGGTGCAAGACATCCTAGCTAAAACGAAGAAAAGAAGGGGAGTTGGGCCGAACATGTAGTATGGAGAACTTACAGCCGGTGGACCCCAGTATGACGGAATGGCTACCGAGAGTCGGGACTGCGAAAGCGTCAGCGAAGGGGAAATTGGAGCTGGTTGGTACATCTTGAAACTTGCGGAAACGGCGCAATGGACGTGTTTACAGGGAGAAGGGCATAGGTCGGCAGGCTCCCTCATGAGCGGGCTCACACACTACCCACTCACCCCTCCCGAGTGAGCGCTGGGTGCGCCTCATCATCGTTTTTGGCTGGCGAGGGCGAGTATGATTAAGTGGGAGTGCCACTCGCAGTGAGTCCCGCTCACCAGTCGCGAGTGTGAGCGCCACTCGCCCCTCGTGAGTGGTACCGGCTGTCGCCGATCACGCCTCATCGATATACATGTTTCTGAAAATGACAATCTATACTATTGTAAAAAAAGAACCTTGCTACTAAGCAAAATATTTCAAATATCGTTTAGTGGAAATCTGGGAGAAAAGTAAAATAAACAGGATAGAGGAACGATCCTTAATAAATATTTACTGGATAAATTGTTTAAAAAAATAGCCGCGTATTTGCTCCTTTCGTTGCAAATGTCGACAAAAGACGATATTCTTTCGTCCATATGTGGCAAGGGCGAGTATGATTAAGTGTGAGTGCCACTCGCAGTGAGTCCCGCTCACCAGTCACGAGTCCCACTCACCAGTCCTCTCATGCTGTTCCTCTTCCGTCGCGCTCCTCCCAAAGTGAACACGCAAATGGTTTGCTCAAGTCAATTTAAATTTACCGCGTTCCGCTGCCCCAGGCCGGGTGCCTCGATGCCAGCGCTGCCATACGGCGAGACGCGCGTGAATCGAGGCGACCTACGTCGTCCTACTCCACGTGCGTTCCAAGCAGAACGTGCAAACTATCTAGTGGAACCTTTCGTAACTGTTGCCGCTTGATTTCTTAAAATGCCGCCAGAAGCTTTATTGGCGCGGGCGACAGCAGGCGACGGAGTGAATTTTTTTTTCTGCAGTGGATGTAGTATTTCATTTCGCAAAAATCAAGCATCCATGATTATTTTTATAAAGGAACACGGTAAATATCACTTATTTAATGATTTCTGCCTTGTATTTACAACAATATTGACAAGTATGAACATTGACACCGGACTTAGACGTTTAGATTTGGCTGTGGGTATATAAGACTATTGCGCAGATTATTTTAACCTTGGCCGGGTAGCTGAATCGAGTCACAGACAGACAGACAGACAGACAGACAGACAGACAGACAGACAGACAGACAGACAGACAGACAGACAGACAGACAGACAGACCAAAATTTCTGAGTTTAAGTAGCCCAAGAAAGGCTATCGTCTTTAAAATAAGCGCAATAATATTTATGCGTAAAACAACCACAGTATGAACATACAACCACTCTTTACAAAAGCTATTCTAAGTGGTCTTGGAAAAAAATCAATAAAACGGGATCGACAAACCACCCATACGGCCCTATTCTCGACTGCACAAATTCTCAGGCAATTCACCATATTTTTTGCGTAAGCACAACGTAAGCAATCAGTGACGTGATGCACGTATAGCTCTGACGACATGCAGTGTAATTTGACGCTCACTCATAAAGATCACAACCAATGTATCAAATATTGCCCATAAAAGATATCAAAACCCTTGACATGTATTATAAAAATTTAGACGGTAGCTGAGGTTGGCAAGGGAAGCGCACTTCTGCAGGTAAAAATTGGCGTCAACACCACAAGGTGATCAAGTAACGTTGATCCAAAAGCGAGCGAAAAGCGGATGTCGAGCTAAAGAACATCACACAATGTTTTAAAGTATCTATTTATTTCTTTCAATCGCTTTTAGTAACATAGCTGGGCTGTCTGCTACAATGCAAGCTTTGTTGCGTTATCACCTTCCCTGCCGCCACCGCCGCCACGCCATCGTCTGCTGCTATGCTACAAGTTTATGGCGTGATCACAGAAAAAGACGGCCGCGGCCATCGCTTGTATGACACATAAGAGCAGCGAAATGCTACGCCTGATAACCGCGGAGCGCACCGATGTTGCCGACTCACTCAATCGTCAAGCTCGACTTCAATCAGCCCTGTAATGAACAGAAGTGTCACTTTTTTGTTATTTTTACGTTGAGGTCGGTCATGTGACCCAGCAGCTTACTAGGAGGAGCGTGGACAAATACCATTCATTGGGCTCTCTTTGTTATGGAGAGGCTCGTACTGCCCTCTTATGTTGCGGTTACGCCAAACAAATAATTTTTATTTTACGGCCAAACATAAAATCAGAATACTGCACGTTATTTGTGTGCTCCGTGATCGCTGACTTGGAAACAGTCAAAACTATTAGTTGTTTCCGTAGAAAACATGCTTTAAACCACGCGTCATGCTAAACTGCGTCTGCTGCAAATTCGCGCTCATTTGTCGGCGCCGACTCTTTCGTGGAAATGTTTTGCCCTATTTCGCGGCAAAAGCAGCCGCCATTTTCGAGCTGTTATGTAACATTACATCACCTTTACGCAGGGTGAAGTTGCCAGTGTGTGACTTGATCTTTCCTTCGAACTGTTTAAATTACGTAACGCCTTCTCAGCCAATCACAGAGAGGGCGTGTATTACAAGCAGTATTGTTGCTGAATAGCAAAGACAGGTTTACATTGCAATGTCCGGTGTATTTAGTCTAGTTTTTCATTGCCGGCCAAGAATTGTGCACTCAACATAGAGAGAAATAAGGCAAACTTCACAACTGTTGACAGCTTCGTCATGAAACGTCAAAATGAAGAAAGCCCACACAACCGCTTTGTCAACCGGAAGCACGTGACGAAAATTGAAAGCCAATCAGAAAAGACGTCTGGCAAATTCCCCAGTTCCCTGGGATTTTGTGCAGTCGAGAATAGGGCCCTTAATACATAATTGCAGGAGAAACCGTTTCCCAGAACCTTAGTCCATTTATGCGTAATAAAAATGTCAATAATAGGAACACCGGCAAACCTGTAATTGATTTTAACTGTGCCCTTTGCTTTTCTTCGTGTTTTGGTTTTTTAGTCAATCACTGGCACGCCAGAATCTCTCTTTGTATCAAAATTGCCCTGTAGTGAAATGTCCGGGCATAGGAGGCTATTGTCCGGCTCTCTAACTGTGCGTGTGCGGATATTTCCGCCCACCGAACGTCCAGGTAACAATCCAATAAAAACGTTATTCTATTCCTTACGTTCCGTAGATTTTGGATTGCGTTATAGGTGATTGTTTTGCGTTATTCAACTATTTGTTATCGCAATTTTTATGTGAGAAGTTGTGGCAGCGAAGTGAGTTTTTCTACAGCGAAGCTGTTTATCGCTAGTTCGTATGCATTTCTCGTTGTAGTTATGCGTCAACAGGATTGTTCAACAGAATACGCTGTGCGGGAAGGCGAAATTTCACAGAATATCGACAAATGGGCGCTCTAGCTCTTTGCCGCCATCAGAAAACGGCCGCAGCGGCCGGGATCAAATCGGCGTCCTTGCGATCACCAGTCCAACTCCTTAGCCTCTGAGCTACTGTTGCGTGTTAACCATCAAACGTTAACACTGTGCAATTACAATTACTCGTCAGCAACAGAGGCTATTTGGTGCTGCTTCGACGGCTTTCATCGGCATGCAGCGATGCTGCTGTTATCTTTTTTTTTACTCTTTTACATGTTTACATGTTTTTACATGCTCTGGGGCTTGTGCGTTGACTAATGATGATGAGGATACAAGGATCTTCTTGCGGAAGTTGTGTGCCGCTGGCTGGCTGGAAGGATGGATCAGCATGGAACCAAGATAGCAGGTTAGCCTATTATTCAAACCGTCATTTTTCCTGAATGGAAACTGCATAATCCGCTCATGGGAAGTTAATAATAAGCAGAAACGGGTTGCGGCAAACGGGTTGGGAAAATAACAAGATTTTCCTACTTTCACTTTGTACACCCTGCTGGGCTTCGTGTTTCAGGACAGCGTTCGTCAATTACCCTAACTTGCACCCAGAATCGTATATCCACTTACCTTTTCATGTTGCCTTCTCTTCATTCCAAGCTGCCATTCCATACAAAACCACCAAACTTATTGTCGGGGTTGAAGTCCGTTGAGCTGTGAAGAGAAGTGTGACTTACCAGCACAAAGAGGGAATGGTTGACTTTGCCGTTCGATTTTATTAGAAGTTTGGAAGAATGAAGAACTGCTTCCGTAATGGCAGATTTGCCCCTACGTTCTCAATAAAGCACAATGAAAAAGTGCAGAAAGAGCGAAGCACAAAGAAATACGTGACTTGGCATGGTCCTCTCCTTGCAAGTCATCGGGTCACCCCTCGCTGCTGCAGGTGACTATTTGTTTTCTTTGTGAGTAATTTTTCAGCTTCATCCAAAATCTGCCTTGTTTAAAAATACATAATTTTATTTCACTCAGAAATTCAAAACTTCAGCTTAAAAACTAAAGTAGCAAGAAAGTTCAACACACCGCTAAATCACAATGGGGAGATCCAAGTCCCACATAAGCATTGGAGGTCTGAAAGACGCCATAGCGCACAGCTCCATAACAATCAGACAAACCAAGACAGTTTAGCGTGCGCTAATACCTCAGGACACAAGTGCACATCTCCCCCTGAAATGCGACCTCACCGATGAATGGTGCCAGCCGCGATGTGTTGCTCGCGACGGAGCCTAGCACAGCACTGGGGAAGGTTAATTGAAACGCTGTCTGTGCTTTTCCCCTTCTACGGGACAGTACCATGGCGAGTGCGAAAACTTTAAACCTCGCATCTTTGCTCATGAAGAAATTAGCGCGTTTCATGCACTCTCGACGACAGCTTGAAACTCGCCGCTAACATGTTTTGAGCATTTGTTCAGTCATTTCTTAGTTCAGGCTGCGTTTATAGTATCAGTAAATGTGTTTTAGCGGCGCAAGGGCGTCTAAGGTGAGAGTGCCAGGTCAACGTAGTGGGTTCAGTGCCTTGGTTGCACGTTGTAATAAATTGTACTGTCAACTTCATGCTCAATGTGCACATAAGCTAAAAAAGTCGGAGTGGGCGTCACTATTCTGCTTGCCAACTGTGATGGTAATCACAGGGACTGCACTCACGTAGCAAGCAGGCAAGGCCGTTGGGGATGTTATTGTGATGAGGCTGCACGGGTATTACATTGGCGGCGCTATTTGTTTGGCATTTGCGCAAGGTATATTTTCTTGCTGTGCGGGGTATGGTCCTTTGAAGTTCCGGCTGCGGTAACTGAAAAAGAGGGAGCGTGGACCTGCCTTGAGGTATCAAAGGACAAAGTTAATAAAAAAAAATGGAAGGGTAAACAAACTACAAGTAACCAGATCTCCATGGCAAGGTGTTTACATCGGTCACACTACAGTGGTGCTCTAAGTCTGCGCGTCGAGCGCCATGTGCTCCGGGGTGCAGAATACTGGAGAAACTCGCCGATGGCTTCTACAGTGGAAGTTGGTACAGACAGCTAAGGTCAGCCACATACTTTTTTACATCGTTTTACAGTCCATAGAAGCACTTCGCCATTGAAAAAAAAAAACAGTCTGAAGCACGACACGTTGATAGAATGCGGTGACCGACCTTCCCGGACATACCCAGACGTACAGCATGCTATAAATACGTAATAAGAACACACACCCACACGTCTCACGCACATACTTGCGAAGTAATTAATCAACAATAAAAACAACAATGGTGAAAATAAGCGCACGTTTCAATGCACTGCTCTAACCACTTTAGAGAGCAAAGTTATGGCTCCGCGACGAGTAACATGGAACCGTTACAAATAAAGCACAGCGGGATTGTGCACCATTAAGATCACAAACACTGTTGTCCGGTTGATTTTCAATAACGGCCGCGTACTGCGAAGATCCAGTACTGTAATGTAAATGCCATAGTCGCGAGCATTTCAGGAGGATATGCTTTTTTGGCACGCCAGGATGTTAGTGACACGAAAAGAATTCACGTCTTCTTAAAGGACACCCTCTTGGGCGTCGCAGGCATCGCTGCTGTGCCGCCCATAGAGCCTCTGAGGAACGCTTCGATGGCGTCACCCAGAAGCATAGCGTCGACTACGTTACCCTCGTCCCACTTGACTTGTGATTCGTCCTTTTTAGCGGGTTCCTTCGCGCTATCCTCAGGGGCTTCTTTCTTGGCTTCACGCGTGCTGGCGTCACCAGACTGCTTCCGCTTGGTCTTCCGGCCTGTGGGCTCCTCCGCAGGGGATGTGGGCGCCTCTTCCAGGGATCTCTGAGGTGCGCCTTTCGCAGAAAGGCTGTTGCGCTTGGACTTACTTGGCTTGGCCTCTTCGCTGGTGCTGCGTTCGAGTGTGGTGGAGCCTCTGCGCGGTGCGGGTGGTGTCGACACAATCCTGGGGATGTTTTCAGCCGTTGGTTCGTACGGGTCAGTAGCCATGCCCGACGGGTCGATGGTGGCAGATCGCGTTGTCCGCAACGCCAGTTTCTTGGGTGACGTGGCACCGGCGGTCGGTATGGCAACGGAACCGATAGACGATTTCTTCTTTGTGTTGTGATGAATGAGGGAAAGGATGTCTTCCTTCTTGCAGACGATCCCCTCATCGATGCTCGTTCGCGGGGACACGTTTGGGGAACCATCCGAAGATTCTCGTGAAGACTTCCTAGACCCCTCTCCGCTACGCAGCCCTTCTGGTGAGCGGTCTTTGTTGACGGCCGAGTCACTGGACGAGTTGCGCTTTTTCATCGTAAACTTAACTTTTCCACTCGCGGACGGCTTCGCTTCCGGATCATCGGAGGTGCTCGTCGTTGCGGCGTTCACGGATAGCTTTTTTAGACCACGGAGTAACTCGGCCGAAGACATTGTCTTGCTAAAGAACTTGGAGGTCTTCCAGCCGGCCGCCTTGTTAAGTTTTTGCTTGGACTTTTCCCCGTCCGAAGAGCTAGTGGTTGGTTTAGTGGCCGTCGAGTCGACGACGAGCTTGTTGGAAGTGTCTCGGCGCGTGAGCTTGACCTTGAAGCTGGACGGCTGCGAGGCGCTCTTGCTCAGTGGCTCGGCCACTACCACTGTGCTCTCGGCGACGACCGCCGAGCGCCGGGGGCTGGACGAGCCACGGCGCTCGTCGCCTCGTGACGGCGACCTGGCCCGCTCGTCCGGCTCAAGGCCCGCCTGCGGCACCGACATCTGCCGCACAGCGGCCATGGCGCGCTGCGCCACCAGCACTAGGGGGTCGCTGCAGGAACACGCGTCATTCTCGGGGCTGGCAAGCTTCACGAGGATCTTGGGCAACAGGTTGCTGCCGGCTGCTCTACAGACTCGCACTGACCATCTCAGCGGCGCGGGCCGCTGCTTCGAGGGGGGCGCTCGTAGTCGGCCGTAGGACCCACCATCACTGGCCACCGGCCTCTAGACAGCCCCGATCGGTCCGCACGAGCAGCACCTGCAAATAGAACCGAATTAATTTCAGCGGTCTCGTTGGTGAACTAATTTCTGCCGGAGTAGCCGGCAAAGTGTTTACGACAACACTTCCTTTCGGATTTCGTAAAAAAATAATTAATCGAGCGAGCACCACGTGCCTCAAAAACGTAATCGACCCCATATTCACCTGCGCTTTTCTGGACCCTGTATGAAAGGAAGCATTCCTTTTTACGTTGGCTTAGATTATTCCAACTATTCAAATCGACCCTACTTCCACAAAAATATCTTCTGAGGAATGTGTTCCAGTACAGTGTTACTTGGATATTCGAGTCATTATTGCTACGAATGCGCATTTTCTCCCCCCACTAGGCTGAGCATCTCTTAGATGGATGGAAACAATACACACTAACATAAACATGACATTACCCTCACAGCCGGTGATTCAAAGCGTATAATCTATGGCGGAGATATCAAGACACCGCTGACTCAAAATGCGCCATCAACATAGCACTGAAGCCAAGTACACGCCCCTTCACGGCAAGCACCAGCGGTAGGTAAACATTGTCGAGCTGGAATCTAAGCTGAACTCGCTGGCCTAGCTGAACTGAAGGCTAGTTCCACGCCTGTGAAATCTGCTGAAACATCGGAGCTGACTTCGGCACGCTGAGGGCCACCTCGCGCAGGGGCGGGGGTCGCTCACATCGCCCCTCGCCGCGGTATGCGTGTACTCGAAGCCGACCCACGGAGGTCTCATAGTTTATCGGTGCATATAGAGGGCGGTGAAGTGCGCCCCGCGCCCTGTCGTGCGAGCCGTGATCGCACACTGTACGGCCGTCTGAAGTCACTCGGCCGTCTAGGCGGTGACGCCATCTGTCGACCCAGCGGGGTGCCTTCGCCTGGCGTGACGGGCATCAACGGAAATTGCGAGCCCCTAAACAACCCCGCTGTTAAAATAACAGTTAGCGTACACCCTTGAAGTGGGCGGCACACTGAACGGGTGTTTCGCCATCCCGATGTATGATTATTATGTTTTATGATTATTATGTTTTATTGGCCAATCTTGGTCAATCTCTCTAAGTGGTATGCTTGGGGCTTCGCTGTCGCAACGACCTTTACTCCATCATTGTTGCTGTAAGTGGGAGCTTCTTTTCTTTTATTGCAAGTGTTAATCATTGCGCCATCATGCGTTGTATCAGTAGCATCTTGACGTAGATTGAATGAGTCAAGGATATAAGACGCGTTCGTAGCACTTGATTCTGAGTCGGTTTTGTGGCGCAGTGGGCAGAGCACCATGTACCTCCCGTTCCGCCCACAGGGTCGTGAGATCGAAACCGGGTGCCGCTGACTATTATTTTTTTTATAGTGTAGGGGGAGGTGCGGACAACGCCGTATGGAGGGACAAGGCGAGTGAATGAGATGCAGTCGCATCTAAGTTTTTAAGGCGCCATAAAAGGACCCCTAAGACAACATACAACTTTGGTTTATTCGAAAGATTGGTAGGTTTGTATACTTTGACGCAATTTTCTTTGACAGGAAACCTTGCGGTGGTCACTCAGGAGTTAGTGTTTACAGGGGCAAATTTCGAATAACCCGCTTCCTTTCCCTTTAGTGATGTCGCAAAGGTACCGCGACGTACTGGGGGGGGCAGTCAATGAGGGGCAATCAGCACACCCGCTAGACCCCGTCGTGGAGAAACTACAAGTTTGGCATCGCTGATTAAACCTAGCAAAACTTACATAGCTGAGCGTTTATGCGTAAAATGATCCCATGCCGCGTGAGCGCGGTATACACTCTAATCATGGTACCGTAATGTAACTTCTAAACGGAAGTAACCTATAGCATAAAGGTTACAATGGAGCTAATTTCATATTTTCTTAATCCTAGTCCATTTCAAGGGTTACAGGCGTGAAGTTAATAGCGATGTAATGGTTACGTCCGCAACTTATAGGTTACTTAAACAAAATCCGACATGTAACCTTTACGTCGTAACCTATAAAACGCCCTGTAACCTATAAGAGATGCTTGTCGCGCCACCTCGCCAGGCGACCTGTGATTTCTGCGTTGCATGACGGGATACAGAGAAATGGCGGTGCCTGCCGACCCGGTGGCCGCGTTTTCGCGCCAGTCGATCGTTTTTGCCGCTGGGATACCCCTACAATGTTGAGCGTTTTGTTTACGCTGGCTGCATCGGGCGAACTTCATGAGTTCTTGGCCCATGCAATTGTCAGGTAGCTCTGTTTGAATAATTGAATTTTTTCTCATTAAACTCTTATATTATCGCGCTATTCTGTGGGTATTATCATTTTGTTTCAGCCATCGGGTTATATTCATTTTTCTCGCTGCACATCTTCGGAATGGTGTCTAGTTTATTCGTCTTGTAGGAACATATCCGGTTAAACAGAAGGTGTGTGCTGCAGAAAAGTAGTTCACTAAATGCTGCCCGAAATTTCTAAACTCACTTTTGTCCAGCACAAGCCTCTTTTTTTTTTTTTGCAAAATATTGCCCTACGGCATAATAAAATGCTTTCACATGTACAACACTTTTCATTTTTGTGAGTTTTTTCATTGAGAGGGTAAATTTGGTGATGGTCATTTTGAGACAGTGGGCCATTTTCACCATGTTAAGTGGGTTCATTATTCTCATTTGCACAAATCAGTCGTTTATTTATTCGCGTGGAATTGCAGGGCAAAGGGTTGTTTCACGTGATCCTAATGTAATGCAGTAAAGCGACTTTACAGAATGGTGGTATGTATGAGCCAGCATGCAGGCTGTTTGATTGTTTTTTTTTTTGATGATACAGAAATTGTGATGAATTTGGTTACAGGATGGGCTGGCCAAGTTACACAGAGACAGGTGCAGGTGTAAAAATGGGTGGTGCACCCTCATCGGTTCCTGGGTGTTCGAAAAGTGTGATTGCATCTGGCTACCTATGCTATGACTTATCAGGACTACTGTTTTTCTTGCAGGCAGTGTTCCTTGAGCTGACAAGCAGGACTCCCCTGCGTATGACACAAGTTGAAATGAAGTCTGATTTCAGTGGAAACAACGGTATGAATATGCAATAACTAAAACACATTCATTGAAATATTCTTTGTAAAGATGGCAACCAGGCCTGCACAGACAAAAGTATGATTCCCTTGTAAAAATGCGAGGCCTTTCTTCAAGTGTTATGGTGTTATATTTCGTATCTTATTTTGCCTCATGTTTAGTTACTCTTTCTATCAGTTCGTTACTGCATGTATGTTATGAGTTTACATAACGATGTCCTCAGCATGGAGCTTTGTAGTTTTTGAGCAACTATAGCTATTCTATAACATGGGTAGTTTTGCAGAGGCAACAAGAAAAAGAGCTCTTTTTTGAAAAGAGCTCTTATAACAAAAAAGGGCTCTTTAATAAAGCTCCAGTTGTTAGTGAGGGCTTCTGTTGTGTTTTTTTCGTCTTGTCAAGTTTGCGGTGTTCTTTCATTATGAATATATACCAACTGCCCATCTGTCAAGCCTATTGCATTTTATCCCAAATAACCCTTCTTGTCATTACAGGTACAGACCTCCTGGAAATTCCACTTGAAGATCGGGGCAAGTTCTAGATGGATCCACTCCCACAACACATCTGGACGAAGAAAAAATAAGTTGGCGATTCCTTTTTACCAATAGCTGAGGAAGAAACCACCGATCAGAACACCTTACTGAAATGAAAAACTTTTCGGCTTCCACAAGGGATCCTTGTTCAAAATGAAACTGCCAGTACGAAGGGAGGGAAGGGGGGGGAGAGTAATGTTTAAGTACAGCCAAAAATGGGATGCAGATGGCGTCAGCATCCTGAAAGCACGTTTCCTGGGTTTAGTGCGACGTTCGTTCTATTGCGTGTACTAGTAATTCCACATGAAGGCGCGGAAATGTTTTTGTTTTCTCTTTTGCAAATGTATGCGCGGCACCCCAGTTTATCTCGTAGCCCAAACGTTTCTGCCTTTTCTGGGTGAGCATGCAGAAACATTGCGCGAGATAAACTGGAACACGGCCCGATTAAAACTCTGGAGGGTTGGCCGGTATGACTACAGTGGCTTCGCTTGTTCTGAACAATGCGGCCAAATTACTCTGTGTAACGATTACTGAAGTGATGTGAAATTGTTTGAAATGCTATAAATCACTATCTCTGGTGTGGCCTTTCATTTCATTCGCTGGTCTGCGTCTTCATTTCCATGCAATATATTTTTTGTACTTCAAATGCGTGTGGTTTGGTGTGAGGGGATTATGGTTGCACTGGATTTTGTTTCTTTTCTGAAATTTTCTGTAGATGGCTCTTCAAGGTGGGGAAATCCAAGTGACGGTCCCTCACATATACAACTCCATCTACGGCCGCAGGGAAGAAGTTATTCAGATCAACTCGGGAAATATTCAGCGTGCCCTGATTTTGTGCCTGCTGCTTCTGTACTACGTAAATTGCGAAGCTTATCTCTTTCAATTTTTCTAAGTACCTTTTTTCATGCAGGAAATGTTAGATCCCATTGAAAGTTTGTCCAAAAGACAGCTTGCAATCGGCCTAAAAGCTTGTTAGTGATGCATAAAAAAAAGATAGCTTGGCGTGGGAATCACAACTCAGGTGGAATTGCAAAGAGGAACCTATGAGGGAAGGATGAAGTGTATACTAGATGGATTCGTAAAGACGGATGAATTCCGAGTGTAATATTACAGACTCTGAGTGAAACGGAGAATGTAGCGAATATATACATAAACACTGCTTTGTATGAAACAGTGATTTTGTAATGAATGTTCTTTCTACTTTCGAACATTATGCGTTTTTTCTGCGCGGACTGTGAAAGTGCACATCTGAGAACAATGTCATAAATTTAGCTCAAATTTGAATTCGTCTAAAATTGTTCGATGGCAGTATCCAAAGAATTCGAAATTCTTTGCATACATCCGTGCAAATATTGAGGTAAAGAATCTGTATATTTGGCCATGTTTTTGAAGCTGTTCACGAAACATTTATTAAATAGGTTTAATAAGGATATATGAATAAACCGAATTTTACCCGTGAATCTAAAGCAATATAGGAAAAGTCTAATACTCATTAAGGGACGATAATACCAGTGGGCTGGTTCGCAGCTTTGATTTATAATAAATAACCCACAGGTGTTTCATAATAATAAATGTGAATGTTCAAAACAACTGATGCAAAACTTCTGGAAATGTGCTCCTGTTTAAAGTGCAAACACGTGTGCATATACTGAAATTCTTTTTTGGTAGTCATGACCTAAGTTGTCACACAACAATTTTTGGCAAAAGGCTATGTTATCACAACTTTTGGGGCCTTTTGAAGTATGCTATCAAGTGCATGTTTCCACCAAAACTTGGTTTTACTAAAGCTTAAAGGGGTCCTGAAATACGTTTCGCCGATGCATGGATGTACATGTAACCAAATAAGACAATGTATTAGCAATCTCCTCCCGCAAGAATTTTGTTAAAGCGATGAGTATTAGCTGAGAAATCGTAAATGAAAAACCGCGCATTATCGTCGCGCCGCGTTTCCTCCTCTTTTCAACTGTTGACGGCGCGCGAGCACTCCCTCCCATGATGCTGCGCTAGTCAGCGGTGACGTACTTCCGCATTACGCTCCTCCGACTGCCGTCTGCTACAGGCAAGTTTTGTTGACACCATGAATTCCGCACTCCGCTCACGGATGGATAAGCGAACGAAAAATCTGGCCGCATGTGTGCGGTGGCCTGGCCTTGCCCTTTCGCGGTGTGCGTTGGTTGCTGCAGTGCAGCACGTGACTTTTAATCGGCGGCGAACTCGCAGCCGCTAGGGAGTATCTTGCGCTCGGTCCCTTTCATGCACCGCGCACTGTTTATCCAAAAAACGCCGTATCAGATGTGGCCCCGCTGGTGCCGGGTCTTATTTTGCGGTGGTGGTAAGTCCTGCCGGCGCCATGTGAAAAAGACATTTTAAACCGATACAGAACCCGTGCACAAAACGCTTCAATCATGTGACCAGTTCAGCTTGGGGCGACGCGTGGTGGAGAGCGGCAACGTTGGCAAAACATGCTCCGGCGCGGCTCTTAGCTTTCTAGCGCTGGAGCGAGCGACTTTCTTTGACAATCTCAAACATCGGTTGCCTTGGCAACAAGGCACAAACCGCCCCAGAGGTCAGTTACGGTTGCGTGATCCCGGTTCAGCTCGGGGCAGACGTACCACTTACTCTCATTAGGAAGTGTGAGATGCGTTTGGCATTACAGGAGGCGATGGTGTGTGTGTTGTGGACGCCTTTGTTTCGCGATGAAATGCGACGTTGTGCTTCTACGGGTGGATAGTGCTTCCCATGGTCTGGATTATCTTTCTCGAGCGACGTACGACTCACCCTCGCATGGGGTATGTGCAGAGTGCGTGGCTACAAGCCATCTCGGCTTGCGCGCCAGAGTTAAGTGACTTGCTGTTCGTCCCCGCAAACCGCGCGCGAGGTGAGTGCCGAATTTACGACGGGCAGGAGGAGGCAACCCATCGTCTGTCAATCGCGGTTCAGACTTGCAACGCATGTTGTGACGTTGTGTTCGTTCGAAACGCATCTCTGGATTGTTTTGAAGTGGAAAAAAATGTATCCGTCAAACCCGGGCATTCGGCTCAGGGCGTTCTCTGCGATTGCACGAAAGAAGTGCCACGGGGCTTCAACGCTTTCTTTATGGAACGTACTCCGGTAAGAGAATATCCATGTCGTGTTATGGCCGTGTTGCATTCAATACGAACGGTTAAGCGTTTGTTTACACTTGTTTCGTTTGTCGTCAAATGTCCAAGCACTCCGGCACTACGTTGGCAGATCAGCCGGCGAGTCGACGCTGAGCAGACGACTCATCTCTTTGCCGGAAGTGCGTGAAAAAGCCGCCCAATAGCAGGATGTCTTGCTCATGACGAACATCTGGGAATCGATGATGTAGACATGTGAAGATGGCGGCGTCCAAAAACACGAAGGAAAGGGTGAGAAAAAAGCGACAAACTTTGCAACAAAAGTGTGAGCTTTCCGCTGCGCGTAAAATAGTAATACTTGGCCCAGATGACCTTGACGACCCAATCTAACGGTTGCGCTACTTCATTTAGTGTGCTCAAAATGCCTTTCAGGGCCCCTTTAACGTTTTTTAACTAAAGCTCAAATTCATTCCCACAATTTACTAAAAGAACTATCATGCATGTTTGATGTTCGTTTCTTCAACGACACAAAGCTGATGCAAACATCAAATTCAGTTATGCCTGTTCATAAGACTTCAGCGTTGCCGATTCTCGCGAAGATTTTTGAGTGACAACCTGGGTAACGATTATCGAACAGGTAATGCAATGCATGTATATTAGAGAACATTTTCAAGCTTTCTGGCACCGCAATTTTAAGAATCATAAAAGTAACTTATTTTAGTCACAGCTGAGTGGCCGGCAGTTTATTCAAGGGACGAACACAAGACACCCGAGGCTTTCCGAGTTTAGACGGCGCAATGGAGAGATGGAGAGCATGATCGCACATATCGTCTTCCACTAGCGCAATGTTTGTTTACCACGCGGGAAAGGCGCCTTCGGGGTCTCGCCACAGCGGCGCAGGCGAAAGCGCGCGTGGCACGCAACATGACATCTTCCAGGAGTGTGGGCTTGGACGACGGTAGATGTCACTTATATAAAGGTATACATGCTGAAAGCTGCAAAGTAACCTATAACTAAGTAACCCTTACGTGTATACGTATATAACGGTTACTAAGATATAGGTTACCTCTGTACCTTATAAATTATAGGTCAGAAAAATTCGAAAATGTGCACCTCTATTAAGGGTTACCCAGTTTAGAGTGTACTCATAGGCCTTGCTGTTTATTCCGACGATGAAATCGACTAGAAGAATTGGACGATTTGGGCTTGCCTGAGCTGCCAGTACCTCATGAGAAACTGGCAGGCGAGGTACGTTCGGTGTTCGTTCGGATTTAAAAGCTACCATGCCATTTCGATGGCCACTCAAGAGATGGCGTGGCTTAACCGCACCTTCTTAAACCTATGAACTCTTTTGTGCTCCCCTTCCCTATTTCCCCTCCTTCTTTTACTCTCTGATGAATGTTTTTCTGTCCCTCCACCCATTTTGAGGCCGCTCGAAGCGTCCACCTCCGATTCGAGTTGACATCCCTTGCCCAATTGTTTTTCTTTTAACCGGTTTTTAACCGCTTTATCGCCGAAAAGTAACGTTACTTCTTGTTTAAAGTAATATACGCTTCCGCAAAAACCCATAAGAACTATATAAATATATTTTTAAAATTTCGTCGGCATCAGCCAGTCACGGCTATGTCTGCACTAGCCAATCACGGCTATTACATTTATAGCGTCACAAATTAGGCACGGGAAAATAGCTGACGGGTCGCCACACTTCCGTTCCCTCAATACATAACTTATTTGATGGAAGTCAGCGTTAAACTGGCATGAGTGTAGTTCTGTCGAGACAATCTTGCTATTGAAGCGAAGATGTATATATGTTGTCGTCGTAGCCCCTTTGAAGCGCACGCTCGGCTGTAGGGCCCAACACGGAAGACGGGCGCGCTTGCATTGTGGCGCGTTCTTTTTCTCAATGCGGGCCCTACAAATTCGGAGGCAGAAGTGTTCGCTCACTCGTGCAAAGTGTGCCGCTTTGCAGTCTTGTCGGCAGCGGCAGCCGCGGGTCGATGATGGCGCGCGAACACCGTCTACGAAGCCGTCGGCACGCACCAAAGGCGCACAAAAGGCCGTTCGAATGCCGTCGGTGCTCGCTGCGCCCGGCTCCTTTGCCCGCCCCCCGGCACGAATGGGTCCGTCGCTGCCTCACGACGCCCGCCTGACAATACGCGGCCGACGCAGATTGCACGCGTGCCTGGTCGCGAACGAGCGCTGCGGGCCGCAGCAGCTGCCGCTTGGGCGAACTTCAAACTGCCAGCATCGGGTTGAAGACAACGTGCAGGCGCGGCCGCAGCGAAGCCGAATGATTTGCGCCTCGTCGTCAGGGCTCGCACGCCGAAATTACCGCGGCGCCGAGGATTTCCTGAGCGGGTGGAGCGGAAAATTTTCTGCGCGGTAATTACGAAAGACGCGCGCAGTGCACCGCTTTACATCGACGCTGAAATAAACAAACGAAAAGCGTCGGGATAACAAATCATTGTTTCATGTGAACTCATCGTGTAAATGAAATATAATATTCTCCGATTGTTTGCTTGGAAATCTGAGGACCTGTTTCCGGATTACAACGCGACATTTGTGCTACGTTACCTCGATTGAGTGCATTGTTGGTGACACAACAGGGAAAGTATGAGCGGTTGTTTTTTATGCCGTAAAGATTGACTAAAACATTATTTAAAACTGGAGTTTATTTACCGATTACTGCGTCGACTACGGCATCTAATGCAGGTATATAAGGATACTCGTGGGAAGTATATTTCGAATTCAGCGAGGAAGAGACTAGTCTTCGAAGGAAGATCAATAATAAAATTTAGAAAAGAGATAGGAGGAAAGAACAGCCTTTCAATACTTCAGAAGCGGCACGCGGTTTAAAAAAAGACTTTTTTTAAAATTCCATGAACGAGCGCAGATAAAAAAGTAATTTTGCATCCTGGTGGTACCTTTTCCTGGCTGAGATTAAAGTTTCGTGATTTGGCGCTCTTTACCGTATAGTTGGCCTTGCGCCATAAACATCCAACCATTATCACAAAGTTTTGTTATTAATTTATTGTGTGAAACGCAACCAAAAGCTCCGAACAAATATTGTTGTATGGGGTTAACTTGACCATGGGTATCGATGTGAACTGAGAAGCCTTGTATTATTTTTGCCAGTTGTGTGACTATTGAGAGGCCCTTACTGAAACCTCGTTCAAAGACGACAAAATACGCTTTCTATCACGCATTTCAATGCTTCGGTGTACTTCTTATTTGGGAACAGATGCAATTTTAACCCCTGGTAGAGAGTGCACAGTAATTAGTGAATCGTTAAAATGACAGGTTTTGCTTCAAGCGAACAAATACTAACAAAGCACCAGTAGGGGCTAGTTGGGGCTGCATAGCAAGGGTGGAAACACGCTTGCATTGTGTTGTAGGCATGGACATGGAAAAGCGACAACACAAAATGAGAGCGAAATTATCAACTGATACATTACAGTATAGCGAGCCATATGTACACACTTCTTGCTAGGGAAAAAATGGTATAATATAATATCATAGGCCAGTGTTTTTGTGGGTTTGACAGCAGTATACGAGCGTAGAGACAGGCAGTCAGTCTTGGAAACCCAACGGCACCATTTATTTATCGGATGAGTGAAAAGAAAATGAGACGGTTTTTTATTTCCATAAATAACGCAGGTACTGGCTATCGGCGGTACAATTAAGGCAGATTACTACGAGTGAATATCATACAATATGGACGCGCTTGAAATACACTGGCCGATATTTAGGCTCCTTCCTTGGCTTCGCAGGAAAAATGAAGCGTGAAATATGACATCGACAACGAAAGAGGCATTGAAGAACACAGGGGGTGGGCGAGCGCTCTATACCGAGGGCTGTACTTCGCTGCGTGACTTCGAAAATGGGCACGCCTCCGGTGCCCTGATGCAAGCGTTCATGATGGAACAGCCATCATCTGCCCTCATGCTTCTTAGAACAAAGATCAATTCGCGTTTCCCGTGGGTTATCAAGAGAGAAAAAAAGCTGGCATGATCCATCTCTACTCCAGCCAGCGGGCTGTTTGGGCACTTAGACGTGACAGGGTGACCTACGTAACAATTTCAGGCTTGGTGACGTCCCAAAAGCTCCCATGTAGGCTTTGCACACAACCTCTCTTACAGTATACGGACGCTCGCATAGAAATACATATGCAGATAAATTTATAATCATGCGCCTACATTCCCACATATGCGCGCACACATGCACGCGCACACTCACACACACTTTAAACACGTTATGAACTATTCGCCGCGAGATCGACATGTAGGTGGCGACAGCGTCGCGCTGCTAGTGTGGACGCTCCGCTGAGCGGCCCGAAAGAATGCACGCTGTGGGCGCGCTTCGTGCCGTTTTTCGCGCCGTATGTGCGCTCGAAAGGTGCAAACAAGAGTGGTATGCTGTATTTATTTATTTATTTATTTATTTATTTATTTATTTATTTATTTATTTATTTATTTGTTTGTTTATTTATTTATTTATTTATTTATTTATTTATTTATTTATTTATTTATTTATTTATTTATTTATTTGTTTGTTTATTTATTTATTTATTTATTTATTTATTTATTTATTTATTTATTTAATAAATAAATACCCACAGCGCCAGGGGCATTACAGTAAGGGGGGGGGGGGAGAACACAACAAAATAACACAGGGTTGCAGTCAGCCGCACACCGGCCTTACAGCATTGCAAGCGCACAAAACATCTGTACAATGCAGACATACACCACAAATAACCACCTATAAAATCATTAGGTTGATAGAACGCAAATAGAAAAACAATCAAAACAACCAAACGCGTTACACCAACTTCGAAAAGAACGAATCATTAGGTATAACCGATACAATGTCACAGGGCAAGTTGTTCCAGTCGCGAATAGTATGGGGGAAAAAGACGACCGAAAAGATTGAGTTTTGCAAAAGTATACCCTGATCTTAAATGCGTGATCGGTACGTTTTGATGTATAATGGGTAGGCAAGAGATAGTTTTCACGTACTATGCCTGTTTGACAATGATAAATTGCATGGAAAAGTTTTAATCGAAATTTTTTTGCGGCGGGTTTCCAGCAAATCCCAGTTTAGCTGGTCTTTCGCTACGGTCGCACTAAATCTAACACCCGATCTGCCGGAAACAAAGCGCGCAGCTATATTTTGTAACCTTTCCAATTTTTGTTTATCGCGGACTGTCGGCGGATCCCATACCGTGCATGCATATTCCATGATGGGCCTTACGTTCACCTTGTAGAGCAGGTCTTTAGATTCTAAGGGGAAGTCTTTTGCATTCCTACGAAGGAAACCCAATGCCCTGCCGACCCGAGCTGCCACATAGTCAACCTGGCGCTTCCAGTCAAGGTTGCACGTAAAATAAACACCTAAGTGTTTGTACTCCGTTACTTGACATAACGGTTCATTGTTCATAACATAGGAGATTTCATTTAGGCTTGTTTTTCTTGCAAACATCATATAAACTGTTTTACGTAAATTCAAAGTCATGTTCCATTTTAAACACCACTGACTGATTTTATCAAGATCACATTGGAGGGCATGTAAATCTTCATCCGCTTTGATTTCTCTGTACAGCACGCAGTCGTCTGCAAAAAGCCTTATTCTAGAATTAATTTCGAAGGTGATATCATTTATAAAAATTAAGAATACGAGCGGAGCCAAAACTGAACCTTGTGGTAAGCCTGATGTAACGTCCGCCAAGTTTGACCGTACTCCATTAAATACGACAAATTGCCTCCTCTAGTCTAGATACGCTCTTACCCAGCTTACTATCGGCGGATTAATATTATAGGTAGTCATTTTGTCAATAAGCAAGCTATGGGACACAGTGTCGAAAGCTTTCTTAAAGTCTAAGAACAGTCTACAGTTAATTTATTATCTAAAGCTTGAGCTATATCGGGAGCGAATTCGGTAAGTTGAGTTACACAGGAGAAACCTTTGCGAAAACCAGTTCGGTTCCTCAACGTTCAATGTATAGCATGGAAGCGGCAATAAGTTTTCATTACTACGCCGAAATAGCGGCGACCCATCGGGAATATCAGAACGGCCGGAATAATGAAAATGAACTTTTACTCCGTGGCTCGTAGAAAGCTCGATCTTTCAAGACTATGGCTTTGAGCCTTAAATAAAAGCATAAAATAGAAACAAATTAGGAAGCCTCGATCTTTGGAATTCAGTTTTCAACAGCAATTTGAATCGCTTTCACTGGTACCATGACGCATTCTTGCATTGTGGGATGCCCTGAAATGGTAACACCACTTAACTGCCCCGACATTCTTTCTTAGAGCTTACGACATTTTTTGTGTGTTCGAAAGGCAACATAAAATTAGTGAATTTTAACCAGCGCAGATATATAAATGCAACCGTTATAACGGGTCTTTTGCGCGCAGCTTTAGTTAAACAGAATTTTAGCGACTCTGGGGGCAGGTTTGATGAATAACGGTGTCGGATCACTTATTTACGGCTTTCGTCGCAAGTGAACTTGCGAATTAAATTGCTAACGCGCGCAGTACAATCAACACCTCATGTTTAGCTAGACTTTTGCGAAGTGACAAGCAGGTTTACAGTGTGCAATCCAAGCTTCTGGGATCTCACAGCTAGCACAGATTTTCTGTTACGGCTGCACTGTTGACCATTTGCATTCCCTTTAGAATCAAACAGGTGCCTAGAACAGCGAGATGTGTTTGCATTCTTGCGTAATGTCACTTACGAACCATGAAGATGGCAAATGAAGTTGCCCTGTTGCAGATGCAGTAAGACATTCCTCTTTATTTCTAGTTACAAAATAGTGCAATGGGTTCCCGGTAACTGCTTTGTGTTGTAAACTGACCCTCGCTTTTGTCGGCATTTAATTCTTGGAAATTGGTTAAAAAAGGCACGGATAAAAGTTTTGTGTGCTCTTCGTTTTTTTTTGGGGGGGGGGGAGGTGGGGGGCGGGAGGGTTTCTGGCAACATTCCAAACGCAGCGAGAAGAGAAACCAAGTAACGGGAAAAACCAAACGTTGGCGATCAGAATTAGTTGCAATTGGAAGTACGATAGGCGTCGTGTTCCGTAGCGATGAAAATACAGTACTTCAACAAATAAACGCCAGTATTTTGAAAACTGATTAACCGCCCTCTTAAAAAAGCCCGACATTGTCCAGGAATTGTCGCTCGCCTTTCTCAAAATGGTATTTAAAGCGAGCATTGTGGAGGAAAAAAAAATCAGCGAGTCGTGGCGCACACCCTTCACACATTTGGGCAACAACATGCATTATATTACGCGATTTTTCCTTTTTTAAACTTAGGTCCACCTTAAGGGGTTAAAACCTGACCATATTATCCATTTGGTTATGCTGAGTGAAACACATTTTTGGAAAAGTGATTCATGTTGTGATTTGAAAATGGGGAAAATAAAAATGACACACGAAATGCTACAGGACAGACGCAAACTCACAACTGCTTAATTTTAACGAGAAATTTTCCTGAAATACGCTTGCGCATCAACAGAAACGTATTTAAAATAATACATAAAATTACCGACACAGTATACGCAACGACTGCCCAAAAATAGTATTTATTTTCAAAAACGTATGGGAAGAGTTCGATCACGCAGGAACTTGCGTGTGTAAAATACGTCCCCGGTAATCTATGGGCGATAGCGCACGGGTCGTGTGCAGTGTAATTATTTTGTTTCTTTTTTCTAAAAGGACACAGCGCAATTTTACAAGGGTGTGGGAAATGTACGGGTATGCACGGGTCTTGTCGCTTCTTACTTGTTTCTTGTAGTAAACTTGAATCCCTTAAATAAACCACCATGCCACCTTTAAAAAGCACCCATTGACGTTCCCGAAACGGCAGACGACTACACTCATCAATAAGAAAAGTCTAATGTGTCGAAACAATGTTTATAACACGTTTCACGCTCAAGCGGTGACCACGGCGATAAACTAGCGTATTATCCCCTTACAGCCACTGATTATTGCGTTTCCAAATGAAATCTGCGTGAAGATGTAATTATGTCACTGCTTAGTGCCAAACAAGTGCTCATATTCGTGTTTTTTATCATGTGCAGCACGCGCCTTGCGCCGCGCGCAACTTGAACGAGCAGACGACGCTAGAGCGCCATCCACACTAGGAGCGGTTCGTCCCGCCGCCGCCAGGGGCCGACTGTGTTCGATCTCGGGGCGATTGATTGATTGATCGTAGGGTTTAACGCGCCGACGCAACGCAGGCGATGGGGCGCGCCGTAGTGGAGGGCTCCGGATTAATTTTGACCACCTGGGGATCTTTAACGTGCGCCGAAATCTCGTGCACACGGGCGTTTTCGCTTTTCGCCTCCATCAGAAAAGCGGCCGCCGCGGCCGGGAATCGAACCCGCGACCTCGGGCTCAGCAGCGCAACGCCTTAGCCACTGAGCCACCACGGCGGGTGATCTCGGGGCGAATAGTTGTTCACCTTAATGTCATCCTGTGCAATTCGTTTCGTTCTATGTTTAAAGGGACACTGAAGGGTGGAAATGAGTTGGCCCGTATCGGTAGGTTACGATGCCGATAATCTAAATACACCATTCTCGCTGTTTAATAAAGCAGAAAATGCCAGAAACGTGAAAACGGATGTCGACGCCCCGTTCATTTTTGGGTACTACTATGGTTTGTGACGTCAGAAAAATAGTGAACGGTGAGAGCTCACTGGACAGGCCTGTATAAATTTGTTCCTTAAATCAGTTCTTAAGTGCTTCAGCACGTCAAATAAATGTAAATAAAAACTTTCTGTGTGCGCATCTTATTTAAAAGAAACACAGACTACAGCTTTCATACATTGTGAGACAGGCTGCTTCGTTCACGTGACAGAGTCAGCCATCATGCTTTCAGTTTCGTTTTAGAACAGACGTGCTTTACATTGGTGCGAAACTAGCGGAGTCAAAAAGTTGCAACGACATCTACGTTTGGGTCTTAAGATTTACGACGCGATAGCGTTACTTCGACGCCAAAGGAACGTTTATGACGCCGAAGGAACATTAACGATTTACGATTTGCTGCGTGTACGATTTTTGCTTTCCAAGCGCCGAAAGTAAGTCAAGAAAGCAAGACTAGCCTTAACGGTTTTTAGTGGTTCAAAGTTCTTATTCCCTTATGGCATGGCCGATTTGAACGTTTTGGTAATCGCTTAGAGAGAGATAAAAAAGAGAATACCTTCGTTCAGTACTTAAATAGTGGGAGTTGGTGGCTGAGAGAAGACCCGAAGTCCAGAGCCCTGCATGCAGCAGCTCGTTTCCTGCCTTTTCAATCACTTCACGCTGATCTTGAGGAGA
This sequence comes from Haemaphysalis longicornis, assembly GCF_048455015.1. Lineage (NCBI taxonomy): Eukaryota > Metazoa > Arthropoda > Arachnida > Ixodida > Ixodidae > Haemaphysalis > Haemaphysalis longicornis. The sequence continues at coordinate 330,745,474 of NW_027526203.1, forward strand.
CAAGGTGGAAAAAGCTGCCTCCCATTTCTCAACGGAAGTTTTATATGTAATGTTTGAGTTGTTCCTGCCTTAGCATACACTTGGACACGGCTAGGTTTCGCGGACTACGGTGGATGTTTCCCCACATTTAGCAGAGTTTTCAATTAACATCGTATGTTTCCTACCAAACATCTTTGGCCATCTAGATTTCTGAATATGCACAATGGTTTGTATCCTGCGCAGAGTTCCCGATTCTTCAGCCTTGTGAGCCCTTATTGCGCGCGAAGGGTGTTGTTCCTAGGCATAGAAAGAGGAGATTTCGGGGAGGGTAGTAACACAGTCATGTGCGCAAGGAGCACGGTATGTGAGTTCGCATGCTTCTTAGTCAGCAGCCTTGATCTTCTCCAGACCCTCGCATCCGGGTGTCCATATAATGTGAACTTCCTTCATTGTGGATGGGAGTATCTCTCCAAAGCGTTTAGGTTTTCCGTCTGTAATGATGTTCGAAATGCTGCAATGAGAGTCTCTAATGAAGTTTGTGCTTCTAGTTGATCGTTTTGAGTGTCGGATTGCCAAGACGATTGCTTCAATTTCCGCTTCTTCCGTTCCTATGTGTGGGGGAGGGTCATCGAGTCACAAAGATTGCCAGGGTAGTTCACTGCGACGATTGCTGTCTCAGTACTTTCGTGCATTCCGGCGTCGGTGTATATTGTGTTTGCAGGGTTTTGGTACTTTAACAGAATGAATTTGATGCTTGCTTCTCGTCTGTCCTTGTGTAGGTTTGATTTCGATTGGGAAGAGTTTTCGTGAGAAGTAGCTGGATCGGTGACAAGTCTTTTATGGCGTTTAGTTCCTTTTCCGGAGGGGAGGAGGGGGCGTGCCTAGCTTGATTTGTAGCGGTCATTCTTTTCTTGATTTTTGTTTTTGCTTCCTTTCTCTTCGGGGGCACGTGAGGGGCTGTGTCGCGTTAATTCTTTTCTTTACGCATTTGTTTTTTTCTCTCCCGCGTTCAGCTCGCTTCCACCTCCTATCTGCTGTCACCTCCTTCTGCGCAAGGACGACACGGGAAATCCCGACCAACGGGAGGCTAGCAGCTTCGCTGTAAAACATTACCTTAGTGGCTGTAAAAACTGAAGTCCTGGCTCAAGTTTAGCTGCCAAGTGTTGCGCTTGAATGAACTTAGTATTGTTCTGATGCTGTGCACTTTGATAAACACGCAACAAAATTAAGCAAAATTTGATGTTAATTTCTTCACGGCGCCCGGTGCACACCGCGAGAAGCAAAAAGCGCATTTTAACCAGCTGCAACACATTGTAACTAGGAATATGTGGTTTATTTCGCCATCAGCATAGAAAGGACACTCTGGGATCATTGTGATTGCAGCCTTTCAAGTGTCACGCCATAACAAGGAACCTTGAATGACCACGACGGTCTTTGCCTTTGTGAAGAAGAGCTTCTGCATAGGCTGTGCGTGTGACACTAAATATACGCGTGCAAGATAATCAATGACCTGGTATCCCGGCCGTTCTCGCTAGACACCCGAAACAGTGATTTCTCTCATTCGCGGGGCGTGTCTTCTCGCTAGGGGGAAATGGCTCGGAAAACAGAGTTCCTCTGAGAAAAAGAAGGATGCCGCGGGCGGATAAATTGCGAGCACGCCAGAAGAAACTACGAGCGGAAGCAACGAAGGGAAAGGCTGGTACAAAAGGGGGCAAGAAAATGGAGAAGCGTGCAAAGACGAAGAGGGGCTCGAGCAAGCAAGCGGACCATCAGCGGGGGCTGCATGTCTGAGCCTAACGAGCCTCGGGACGGCCGCGCACAATGCGGGACGGCAGAGCAGGCCATCGATCTTTGCACCCACCAAAGGAAACATAGCACGGCGCGCGCCAAGCAAGCCGCCGGTCGATGTGCGAGGCCCAGTCGTGACAAAGGGCGGCCGTACGCCAGCGATGTGGCCACCTCCGGATCGGCCGGCACGAGATGACAGCCCTGCCAAGGGGGCTAACATAAGTGCTTAATGTGTGAAGTACGCGTGCGGGGGAGTCTGCCATTCTAGTTGGCACTGTTCGAATCTCACCTGCTTCGTGGGAGCCTATAGATAGCCTGACATGCCGGGCGTAAAGCGCGAAAGGCACGCATTGAAAACCCAAACTACAGATGACCCTTTCCACTGCAGGCCGGGTCATTAAAGCGGTTGCGACAACAGCCCGCCAAGCTCGCTTTGCAGAGCACTGGCCCGGCGAGACTCCTTGACCTTCTGCAGGACACGCGGATGCCTAAAAAAAAACATTTAAGCCACAGCCAGTGGCGCAAGATCCTAGTGTTTCAGCACACGCACGACTTGTGAGGCCAATTCATTGTGTTCGAGCACAGCGCAAACCATGCGGTCGTATGGAGCGACAACCCGTTGTAACATTTTTGCTGCCGTAGCAGGGCTCGGGTAAAAACGCAATCACCACACACTATTGAGAGTAGGAGGCGTCATGTTTTGAACTGATGAAAACAGACGAAAAGAAAAACTTGAGGAGAGCCAGTTTGGGGCATAACAGGCTGTGAGCGTAATGAAATAAGGCCGGCGGAGCAAGCACAGACGGACACACGACCTTTATCGGTGGCTCAGTGGCTCAGGAGTTGTGCTGCTGAGCCCAAGGACACGAGTTCGATTCCTGCCGCGGCGACCTTTTTAAAGACTATAGTCTTTCTTGGACTACTTAAACACGAAAATTTGGTCTGTCCGTCGGTCTATCTGTCCGCCCGTCCGTCCGTCGATTTAGCCTTGTGGCCAGAGGTTGAAATGATTCGTAAAAAGGAAGTATATGTGCGCAGTACCGTTCGACACTCCTGAAACTGCTGGTATTGGTTACACATGTCTTCATTATTTAGCGCGAAGAAAGCACCAGGCACATTTTAGGCAAAATATAAGTACTTAACCGGCAGTCCCCGCGCCGTTTTAGTTAGGAATACACTTTGAGTTGGTCTTTACGATAGCAAGTGAAAAAAAGTGGCCGCGGATCTGCTCACTTCGCTGCAAATATCGTCGAAAGACAAAAAAAGCCTTGTGCCTCTCGTCTCTCCCCTGACCACCTCTCACACTCTTCGCCTCCAGTCTCATGCCCCCCACGATAAACACGGTAGACGTTCGCTCAAATCAATTAAATTTCTCCGCCTTCCACTGCTGCTCGGGGGATGCTTTCGTTACTGCTCGACCTGGAATGCCGCTGCAACGCCTAGTCTCGCGCCGTAACCTTTTTTGTATTTCAGGTCAAAAAATAGTTTCCAGCGTGTTGGTTTTTTTATTTCAATAGCAAAATATCGAGCTCGCATGTACTTTTAATTTAAAGAACAGTGCGAGCACCAGTTCTGTCTTGATGTCTTGCAACCAATATGTCTGATGTTTCCTTTTGGCTCAGCAATCTTGACAAGTATGAAGCACGTTTCCATATTTAGTGGTCTGGAAACGTTTTAGTGTATAAACTTCTCGTATAAACTACAGACGGCACCAGCGAGAGGCTGAAAGTTTCGCTTTAATAATGGACAAACGGCGCTACAGAGTGGCACGGCCAGTGTCCTTCCGTGCACCCCTCTTCCCCCACTGTTTTGTTTATTTGTGGGCGGTCATATGCATAGGATGATGAACAGGCCCGCCCAGCGCTAAGTGCTAGACCTTAAGCGTCAAACATTTATACCTTAAACGTCTGAATGCTTTCAGGAGCATAATTCCATTTTTGAGGAGCAATGCTACCGCTTGCATAACTTGCTGGCGGTAACATTGTGCTCCAAATAGTGCTTTGTTATTGGTTTGTTTATGACTTGTCGCAAGCGCGTGCCGGCGAACGGTTATTTTATCCTTTCTTTCAGGGGGCGTGGCCTATTGTTTCTTCCTGCCTTCACCATTACCCGGCAATCCTGTTTCGTAAAAAAAGAGCGTAAACCGTTCGCCACTCCCCTGAACAGTTCTTCTCGATGTGACTAGTCGCTTTTTTTTTAATGACCGTAGTCCGAGATACATGTATGCAGTTCAAGCGCCACCGCCTTCGCTTTGCCGACTCTAGACTTTGCCCGTCACTTTGTTCGACAGGTTCTTCAACGTTTTCTTTCTTGTGGAGCACCTGTTCGCTCCAGTAAAGCCTATGTTGGAGCAACTTCGGAGGCGTCGTCCGCTGCGGAAGTTTGGCCGGCTCCGCTCATGACAAGAAACAGATCGCGCGGCTTCGAGCATCTCATGCTTACGTATAAAAGACGGCACATTAAGGTTTTTCGTTGACTACCAATGACTGAACCGAACCACAAAGAAAGACGCCTACCCCTTACCACGGATCGATGACGCCCTGGATCGCCTCTGCCTTGCAAAGTACCTTTCTTCGATGTAACTCAAAACAGGATACTGGCTAATTGAAGCGGTTGAGAGAGGCCGCGGAATACGGCGCCTGTAACGCCACACGGATTGCACGAGTTCAAGGTGGTGCCGTTTGAGCTGTGGAAGCCACCAGGGTGTTTTCAGGAGAGATGGGACAGGCGTGTCCGGTCGGCACCTCTAGTTCCGACGAAAATTTTATATTCAGCCCCTTCTGCACAAACATACGTGAAGTTAGTTTTAAGAAAAAAAAAATGCCCATCGAAAAAAAACAAAATCCAAATCCGGGCCGCGGGCAGACGCGTTCGACGAGTCGCGCGAAATACGACACTTTGACAGCTGTAAAACACAAACTATTACAGTGATTGCTGCAGGTTATTTTTTTTTTTTCACAGTGAAGCTATTAGCCTCTCGTTGGTCGGAAAATTTCGTGTCGTCAACAAAAAACCCAGACGGGTACCAGCCGTACCCATCCAAGACAACGAGCGCATGCCTCAGGCTAATCAGGCAGACAGCATGGAGCTCAGTATTCGTTTAAAAACACGAAACCAGCATCGAAATTGCGTGATGGATGAAAAGGCGCCTGTGAACAATAGAAACCCCCCTCACCTATTTGTTCCTGGCGAAGATTGGGATCGCAGATGCTCTCGAAAAGGGGGTTGACGTCGTCTCAGGGCCAGTGCATGCGTCAGGCTTTGCCGCCAGAGAAGCTGAGCGCAAGCGAAAAGCCCGCCGAGACGACGAGGAATATTTCATACCCTCTCCCAACAGCGTGTGTAGTGGTTTACCATAGAGTTTCTTACAATATACACTAGAGAGGAATCTGGCGCTAGCGTCTATGCGGCTCACATCAAGGCCGTCTGTGTCGTCATGGACCGCCATTAGACCATGCACTCGCCTTAGTATCATCATCGGCTTGGATTGAAACGTTTTAGTGACCGCAAATTTAAACAAAGTGCCACAAAAACGTGAAAACTGGTGTGCAAATACGTCAGTGGTAAATAAAATAGGCTGTTTTAGAACTAAAGAAAAGGGACGTAAAGCGTATTTTTGCCGGGACGGTTGTGTCTACTATTATGCAGACCAAGCTGGAAGTTAACAACAGGGTTAATATTTTGTGGGAAACTTTATTAGAGACTCTTATTTTATTAATTTTACCATTACTTCAAACAATAAGTTGTTTTAAGAGCTTGGAAATATTTTTTTGACCGTGCCTATGAAAACGTCGCCTTCATGGCGAACCGCTGCACCGATTATCAGCTGCAGTTTAACAAAACTTGTTGCTGAGCGAGTTGGTTCGTACTTGAAGAAAAAAGCAAACGTGGCGTTAAGCAGTCGTGGGCGAATACAAGGTATGGACGGCCGCAGGCACCCGTGTCTGTCGTATCTTGTCTTCGTCGAAGTATGTTTTCTTTCTTTTTTTCGTCAGCTACAAATTTCCCGATGGCATATTTCCCGCTGAGTCATATGTCCTTCGACTGCGGTATGACCAACGTCAGGTGCGATCACGCACTGCCTGCCTTTTCACCGAACACGGCTACCACAGAACAGGGACGATTTCGGTAGAGTGAATTCTAGTTCACTGTAATTTCGGCTTCCTCGTAGCTCGTAGACGTCTTAATGCATATTGAAGAAAGCAAATCCCCAAAATTGCTTAAGAATCCAATGGTCATGCCAAGCCCTAGCCAGATGTGGGGGTCTTCCCATAATCCCCCACGACAACATGGATTCCCAGGCGCAGTTTCCTCTCTAGTATATTTTCTAAGAAACTCTATATGGTTTACAACGGCTTCGCTGGACATCCACGTTGGCAGGGCGGGATGGCGGCCATTTTTTTCTACGGAGGCGTTGCATACTGTCAAATGAGTTAACATACTCCTTGTTGATTTTCAAGTAAAATTTCTTTTTATCAAAAATTACAAACGATACATTTTCCAAAATTACCAAAATGTCGGGCCCTATTTCTCTGCATCTACATATTTTTTTTAGTAATATTCCTCCACCCGCCTCCCTTCTTCATGCCAATTTTAGTTTATGGAGAAAAAATGGTTTATTATGAAATACCCGCCGCGCTGGCTCAGTGGCTAAAGCGTTGCGCTGCTGAGCACGAGGACGCGGGTTCGATTCCCGGCCGTGGCGGCCGCTTTTCTGATGGAGGCGAAAAGCAAAAACGCCCGTGTGTGCGAGATTTCGGCGCATGTTAAAGATCCCCAGGTGGTCAAAATTAATCCGGAGCCCTCCGCTACGGCTCGCCTCATCGCCTGCGTTTCGTCGGCACGTTAAACCCTACAATCAATCAATCAATCAATCAATCAATCAATCAATCAATCAATCAATCAATCAATCAATCAATCAATCAATCAATCAATCAATCAATCAATCAATCAATCAAAAATACGTTGCATTGCAGGCCAGCCGCGCATCTTGGTCTAATTTGGAACCAATATAAAAAGGCCATCTTCGATTTTTTTCGAACTTTCACAAATTGCCAAAGTTGTTGTCTATCCAAGGCGGGCAAAACATATTGCACTATCTCGTAGATTTGTGGTTAAAGAGCACTAAATATGACCTTACACAGTCAAACCCGAATATAACGAACTCGGATAGCGCGTGAAGCGTTATAGCGAACACTCAAAGTTCTTCTACCATTATGCATACAAAATGTATTTCATAGCGAACTGAACATTGCATATATCGAACTCTGAAAGCGCACGATCGGTCACCAAACGGCCGCCAACGCGCTTCTGCGCCGGCTGCGCCCAATCTCCGGGCCGCCGGACTGCCCCCCCCCCCCCCCCTCCCCCTCAAGCTTTCGTGAAATGCAGCAGTGGGAGCAATCCACGCCTTTTGCCAACCTCGCTTTGCAGCACTACTACAGTCTAACCAGGCTATAACGAACCCGGATAGAGCGAATTATGCTATATATCGAACAAAAATATTTCAGTTACGGGAATACATGGGAAACATGTTCCTTATAACGAAGTTCACATCCGATATATCGAACTCTGGGCGCCCAGAATGGCCGCCGAAATGCATGATCTCGGAGCGGCGATTGAGATATGGATTGGCCGCGACCACTGAGCAAGAGCCGCGACTGAGACATTGCGCCTCGCACGGAGCGATGTGACGCCCAGTACTTTCCGTAACTGTTTCCGACGCGCGGGACTCGCGACGGAACCCATCCAGTCAGCGAGTCCGGATCAAGACAGCAGCATCAGTGAACTTTGGGAAGAGCTCAACAACGTTCCCGATGATGTCGCGAGTGAAATCCGTCCGACGCTTATAATGAAGCGCTTACGGCAGTCGATGTGCTCCGCCAATGCTTCTTAGATTTTGGAGGACGCAGACTCGAACTGGTGCAAACAATGTTCCGTGTAGAGAATGCTATGCTAGTTGAAGCCGCCAAAACGAAAGTGAAAACAAAAATCACCGCTTTTTTCTTTGCAAAGTAGGCAGTTCAGGTGGAAAGTAGCTTTATTGCTTGCAAAAAATGAATTATTTTGGTATGGTAATGGTTACTGTACTGTGTTCGTTTCTGCATACGCGGATCAGGAGTGGACGGGGGGGGGGGGGGGGGGGGGGGCGCTCCCGTGGATTGCGAACTCGTAACAATGGACCTCTCCCTGTATGTAAACACCGTGACGTCACGAAGCGCACGTGCGCGACGGGTGGCGCCTGCTGGCGCTTCGGTTGGCAGAACGCGCCTGCGCCGCCGGCCCGTCCTGGCCGCGCTGTGCCCGAAAAGAACGATGTGCCGATGGTTCGGGCCGTCGCTGGCCGCCTACATTACAGGTGGGGGTCTAGCTATCCTAGCTGCAGACGTCGCACCTCCATGTAGCTTTCTGCACCAACAACCTCCGCAACACTTTCGTATATGACGAGTGACGCTTTCGGATAATCAGTGCGTGACAGCATTAACGAGTCATTCTGAAGATTGGTGCGTTTGCGACGCGTTCCAAGAATGTTTTGTTATGATGCTTTATGTTAGGACACATGCCAAGGAAAGCTCATTCATTGTTGTTTTCGAGGTCCGCTTAAGCTGAGCGCGGTGCCTCAGGCAGCGTATTATACGCTCCCTGTTCTTGGTATCTCTGCGTCGCCCGGATACAGTGGCTTACGAACGATTTCATGTCGAGGGGGGAAAGGAAAGGTAAAGCATGAAAAGATTAAAAAGAAGGCAAAGCATGAAAAGATTAAAAAGTAAAATTAGCAGCAGCAAAACAAAAATATAAAGAGCAAAAACCAAAAATTATTCAAATAAAATTATCGCGATGATGTCGTGCTCTACGTAGGTGACCGATTGCTTTGTTACATTTTCCCCCAGTAAAATCGCGAAACGGCTGATCGCCATTGTGAGAGTAACATAGCAGCCACATATTGTTAGTGCGTATAGCTTGCGACAGTGGCACTGAAATAATTATCCGTACTCATTATTTCATGATAGTTAAAGTTAGTGTCCTTGTGCACCCGCTGAATTCGCCGGCGTCGGGAGGCCGCAACAAAAGAATACATTCACTGAGTCCGTTCGCTTAGGGCCAACAGATATCGAGTTTTTTCGAGACGCGTGAGCGGCCCATCTCACGCCGAAGGCATGATGCTACATGCATGTGAGCACGGCAAGCATATCAGTTTTGCCGCGTCCTCAAGGCATAATATTATTGATCAAGGTAAAACTTTATTGCATTTACAAGCAATGAATTTCGTTCGTCTTGAACAGATCTCCCCATACAACCAAACTTGTCGTGGTGGATTTGGCGGCAGGCGGCTATCGCGGATACTTCTTCGAAACATTTATTTCGCGTAGCTAAGCAGGCATTAATTGTATTTTTAATACAGTACTCTATCTCATCAAAACATGACAATATTTCCCAGCAAGAAAGTTTCCATCTGACCCCAACCCCCGGTACTATTTCTGCTGGTACTACATGATAGCAGATGGTTAATAAACAGCATCATTTCATGGCCGTAATCAGCGCGGACTGCTAATGAAGACGATATGACTGCGCTTTGAAGAACAGCAGAAGTTCGAGAATGAGAAACGTTGCTATGAGTAAGAGCGGACGATGTCGCTGCTTGGGCGGCTAGCCTCTTCGGCGCATTGCGCGCATCCACAATACCTGCCGAATTTACCTGTTGGGAGACACGGCAAAGCCTGATGCCGCTGATTTTGCTCGCACGATTTGCTTAGCCGAGAGCACAGCAACCCACCGGCATCAGAAAACCGAACACATAAACACAAACTCCACTTTTGCGCGCGTCTAATGCAGCCTCACTGCATACGCGCCGCGCGCGGGTCCGAATATTTTGCCAACCACCCTCCCGGCCACACCCAGCACGTGCGCTCGCCGTGACGTCACGGCCGCCGCATGACGTACCCCGGGAGAGGTCCATTAGCTCGTTATAGGCGGGTTCGGCTATATCGAACTATTGGATATATCGAACTAATCGCGGTGCATATTGCAGTTCGCTATAAACGGGTTTGACGGTAGCTGCCTGCCCCGAGATCAAATGTGTGCGAGCAGCTCCGGACCTATCGCGCTTTAGGGAAAAAAACAAACAAACAAACAAACAAACGGCCAAAACTGCTGTGCTGCTCTCTCGACTCTGGCACTCCAGCCGTACCTACATTGCCCACGTTCCTGTGCACTTGAATTGCACCGCTTCATAGCAAGATGACGACGAAGCAGTGGTAAGCCCTGCCGAAATACAGGGAAGTGGACTAGAGTTCGTCAATGTGATGTCGCGTGTCGAGAATGCGGTTCTCATTGATGGTGCTAAACGCAGAGATCAGGCAAAAAATCATTGCCTACTGCATATAGGTGTACATCTCTCTGCAATTTTTTGTAGTAGATTGCTGTCCATGATGAGTGGCATGGTCCTTTTTGCGCCACCGCGTTTTCAATCAAATGTTCACGTTGTGTATAACAAATATGATACTGAATATCGTTATAAGCGGGTTCGATTATTTCGAACTACTTCGTATAGCGAAAAAATCACGTTGAATCACGCTGTTCGTTATAACCGGCTTTGACCGTAGCTGTATTGCGGGGATACACTAGAGTGGTCTGTAGCACGCTTTTGACTGCCACGCAAGGTGAGAAATGGCCGGTACTACTAAAAATGATGAAAGTGAAACAAAGGTGACCATGATTTGTTCAAATCAACGGTGAATAAAATTCACAGGCCCTGAATTCCTGTAAAAGCTCGAGCTCTCAAATGGGTGATTGGCGGCTTTCGGCTGGTGGTGCCTAACCACACAACTTCCCAACATTAAAAAGCCTAAAATGGCGGCTCGCCTCGTTTACGTCGCCTGCCTCGATGACCTTGCACGATTACAGACAGTATAAGGCCATCCTTTTGTCAGAGTTAACGCTGGATCCTTAAAAGGGCCGCTTCGCATATGGAGACTAGAAGTTTTTGGGTCACGTAGTCAACACTGAAGGCGTCCTGCCCGACACACAGAAGACGTCAACTATACCAAACTTCTCGAGGACTAAGGAGAATGAGAGTGTGCGAAGGGGTAGGTCCGAAGGTGTGGTGGGCTCTGTCGAAAATGAAAACGTGTAGACGAGCCACTCACGTGCTTGATGAAAAGACGCGTCCGTCTGTGAGGCAACTCGACGAAAGCATATTGCGAGCTTCGTCGCCGCCTAGGGCGCCCGAGTATTTTGGTCCTTCAAAGAAGCTGAAACCGAAGTGCCCAAATACGCGGGTGGCGTAGGCTTGGGTGCTGTCCTCAAAACAAAACGAATGCGAGAAAGCAATCGCTTATACCTGCCGTAGTAAATAAAAAAAGAAAAAAAAAGCATTCTGGGGAATAGTGATGTGCTATTATACGGGTAATTTATAAATTTGTACCATACGTTTACAGAGGTCTATTTAAGTTGTTAGAAATTTGTACCACACGTTTACAGAGGTCTATTTAAGTTAGTAACGGACCATCATACGCTGTGTTGCCTCGCAGATCTGAAGGACCTTTGTGGACGACTCTGGCAACTGAGCCTGCGCCTGCAGGAACCAGACGTTACGTCTGAAAATGCGGTAGGAAACATTTGGACGTCGACTGCCTATCATACGCACCATTAGCCGGGTCGCCTCGGGACCCTACTTAAGGCGACGCATTTTCGGCGTCGTTACGGAAACCAAGCTAGGCTTTCAGTATGCAGGGTGTCCCAGCTATCATGCACCAAGATTTAAAAAAAATAGTAATGGCGTAAATCAAAGAAAACCTAGTGCATAATGTTTGCAGTACCGGGGAGAAGCGGACAGATTTTTTTCATTAATGAGACTTAATTAATTTATTGTAATTAATTATCTAACTCGAGAAGTACTGTCCTAATACCTAAAGTGTCAATGAGGCACTTGTAGGTACCCACGAGGGGCATCTAACTGCGCTATTTTCAGCGACGAACTAATTGCGTGCACATTTTTCTGACTGATAAAGAAAACCCGCGAAATATGAAAAATACCACGTGACGGCGCCTCCGCGTGCATCGTAAGGCAAGGCCCTCAAACAGGCTGACTCTGAGTTAGCCAGAATGAAATAACCAAAAGAAAGAAAGAAGCACTCGCGACCGAGTTTGTGGCTTATCTGCACACGCCCCCGCGAATCTTGCTGCTGCTGCTCCTTCCATGCATGCTATTATCAAGGTGATGCGCTGTCTCTTTGGGCGGGTAACACGCGAAGCAGCTGTTTTCAATTATCTTATTTGGGGACGCTGCTTTACAATGCGCGCGGAAGCGCCGTCACGTGGTATTTTTCATATTTCGCGGGTTTTATTTATCAGTCAGAATAAATGAGTACGCAATTAGTTCGTCGCTGAAAATACCGCAGTTAGATGCCCCTCGTGAGTACCTACAAATGCCCCATTGACTATTCAGTGATTAGGACAGTAATTCTCGAGTTAGATAATTAATTACAATTAATTAGTTAAGTATCATTAACGAAAAAAATACTGTCCGCTTCTTCACAGTACTGCAAACATTATGCACTAGGTTTTCTTCGAGTTACGCCATTGCTCTTTCTGTAAATCTTGGTGCATGATAGCTGGGACACCCTGTAGCGACCCCGAGTTGCGCGACAGGATCGACCTTCCCGGACACAACGCCGTCTTGCCAAGGGCTTTCCAATGAAACTTGCGCGCATTCTGTCGCAGAAATGCAGTGCCGTTCGCGTGTGTGTTCTTTCCCCTTGTGCAGCTTCTTACCACTGGCTCACACTTAAAAAACACCGTCCTCGTCAAAAAACTTTGACACCGTATCTTGAACGAAGTAACTTCTGGTCATGTCCGCTGGCATACGCAACACAATCTTGCAATCCTGCCACGATGACCCATCTTTTGGGCATCTAGGCACAGAACAAACATTCGTTGAAAGTATAACAAAAAGTACTGGCCCCACCTTACATCTCACATCCCTCACATCGTAACTACAACCGACCAGCAAGGCGACTCATATGAAACGACGGGTCGCTTATGGGAAGGGACATAAGGGAAGCGTACACAGGTCGGCTTGTCCACACTTTCACTGCGTCTAGGATTACCTTCTCCATCTTTTATGTTCCGCTAAACACCACGGATCTCAAGAAAATTAACACATTGACCAGGAAGGCCCATAAGCCGCCAGCCATATGGTCCTCCCGGCAATCACCGCTACCCAACGGCTTACCTCCCCGGCGTCCAAAACTCAGACACACCTAAAGAAACGGAGACGTTCCTTCCCTCACGCCAGATGTTCTCGGCGCCCCACTAAGTCACCTGCCTTTCCCCACTGTAACCCCAACCCCTCCATCCGAAGCAACCTCGCTGTGCCCCCCCCCCCCCCCCCCCCTCAATAAGCATTCAGTGCATCACGAACATCGTAGAGAGTCCGAGCCCGTGCCATTTTTAAGATATACGGGGATCAAACCTCTGCTCCCTACACAAATGCGGAATCTTACCCCAGAAGATCATCCACAGCAGCCTCTGCCATTCAGAACAAAAACACAGGTGTAGCCTTTAAACCAGCCGAAACTGCCTCCTTCAACGCGAGGATAGCCCTCGCGTTGACCCAAACAGATGCTTTAGTCATCGATTCGTCACCTGCTCGCAGCAGGCGTGCAGCAGCAGAGCAAGCGGCCGACTACACCTGAACGCGCTCCAAGTCATCAACCAGAACCCACGGACGGGACTACGGATTGTATGGCCACCTGCTCGCATCAGCATCCCCGCCGCCAACGAGATGGCCTGATCTGATCCGACGAGCCAGCGGTAATGAAGCCGAGCGCGAGTGCATGCATCCTCTAATATCGTATCACGAAATTACGCAGACAAGCTCTCCTGCAGAACATATACCCCCGCCCACAAATAACTGCCAAGGAACCAGAAAGAATATTTCGCGCCCATCGGGTCAATACTTTCCCTCCCCCAACTAAAAAGGTGCGTCTTCGCCCCCACACAATTTTCTCCGCGCAGCCGCTTATGTGGAGAACCCGCGGGGACCCTTGCACACTTACTGGGTGGCTGCGATCAATCAACACTAGAAGCCCCCAAGCTCCATCTTTCCCCCAAACTTTGGATGGCGCCAGCTCTGGCCCCGAAGATCAGCTATACACCTGATTGGAAGGGCTGTCGAGACAAACTCAACACGTCTTGTGATCAGGATGATTCCCTGAAGCCTTTCCTCAGTCTAAATGAGGCGTTTAATCTCTCTCTCTCTCTCTCTCTCTCTCTCTCTCTCTCTCTCTCTCTCTCTCTCATTCCACAATGCTTTTGTCCTTTTTGGGACAATCTTGCGGATGGTTATGTATCATATGTGGATGTGAGCCCGAGACTTTTCTATTTTTACGACCCGCCGCCAGTGTTTTTGCAGCAGCCAGTATTTCTCACCCTTGACGATTCCAGTTGGGGTAAGTTCTGAAAACCACGATGAATTATTTTTTCGCCTCCTGGGCTTTGAAACAATTTATAAAACTGGCCCACAAGCCCCCTAATTCTAACTTCAGGGGAGGACTTGTGGACGATTGATTATGATTATTACTTTTGAACCCAAGGAGCCCATGTTCGATCCCATCGGAACTGACAAGTGCGTTTTATTTTTCAAAGATGAACTAAAAGTGTCCCGCACGCACGAATGCAGGCTCCCAAATTTGCAGATGGTTTGGGCGCCGCTAAAATCATTTGTAGCACTCGAGTACTTTACGCGGATTACAACAGACTTTCCACATGGCTTGAGTACAGCTGGAGCTAACCTCTTCCAAAAACCAATATTTACACTTCACTCAACTAACCAAAATTGTTTGCGATATTGCTAGTTTAGTCATGAAGGCTGTCGGATAGACGCAGTTTTTATTGACCCATTTTGAAGCCTCCGATACAGCCGTTCTTTTCAAACATTTACTTCCACTTAACGATTTGTTAAAAAAGGTCGTTTCAGGTTGATTGCCGACCCAGTTTTCTTTCGCACCGATCGAAGTTTGTGTTTTTACTTCCACTGCCATCATTGCCAAGGGCGTACTAGGTGTGCAGCAAGGCTCGGTACTTTTGCCTCTTCTTTTCTTTTATTTATTAACGACTGACCGTGTAGCATTACTTTTCGGACAAGCTTCTGCGCTGACGACTGTGCAATTTACAAAAAAGGTAACCCTTCTACAGACCACTTTTAACTATAGATTGTGCCAATTTTAACAAGTTTATTCTGTACACCGTGTCAAACATGTCAAATTAACGTTTATTTTCAGAAAGCCGTGTCAATCACATTGTCAAACGCTCATCACCGTAGCTATCCCTTAGTAACTAATGGTTCTCCGCTCCAACTAATGTCAAAATATAAGTACCTCCTTCTTCTTTTTGCTCATAATATTTCTTAACGAAAGCACATTGATGTTACGTATAATAACGTCTTTAAGGTTATAACTTTTACACCTGCAGCGTATTTTGTGTGCAGCATCAGGGTAAACTGAGTATGCCGTTAACGTACAAAAATTTAGTATGCGCCCCTTGCTCGAATATGGTTGTATCTCTTGCAGTCCCCACAGGACACCCTATGTATCAACATTAGAGCCACCCTTTCAATCTGCGCGTTGATACAGCCGAAAGCTTTTGCCTTCGTGGAAACCTAGAGTTTTTGTTTTAACGTTGTTTCCGGCCGTCACAAAAACTCACCCCATTCCCGGTCATCAAAAAGACATTTGGAGTTCGCGGTACCAGCACCAACACGCAAAAGATGCCACATTTGGGTAAAACGTTGTTCCATTTCACCGAAACCCTGATACGTTCGAATCTAGCTTTTTGCCTATAACCATGGAGGACTGAAACTAGCTACCTGGCCATACTCGCACATTCCATTTAGACAAATTTTCGTGAGTAATATTAGGCGTTCGATAGTTCCTCATACCATCGCTATCCTCGATTATTTTGTGGCTCATTTACTCTCGTAACACGGGTTTTGTGTGCGTTCATACAGCTTCTTTTACGCGTGATTGTATATCCGTACTCTTGAAGCCCGGTGTTTGAAACCTGTCAACCAAGGCTGCCAATCGCAAAATTAATGTGCCGGCGTTTTGAGCCCGGTTAAAGGGACAGACAATCGATTTTTGGCGAGTATATTTTCTTTATCCCAAATGGAAGGGCATCACTTGAAACACCTTAACCGAAACGTTTTTGCTGATGGCTCCCTAGAAATACTGAAATCGGCATTTTTAGATCTACCAGCCATACATGTCCCGCCAAAAGGAATGCTGGCAACAGTGACAGTGAGCCGTACAGCAACACACTTTTAACTGCACCTGACAATAAAAGAGGTATTTAAAAACTTGTACGCGGCTAAAAAAACAGCAATGTGCAACCTCTCCTATTCCCTTATGCGGTTTTTGAGTAGTGTCACGTGGTCTCACGTAATGTCTAAACGTAGATTCACATTTAGACACTACGTGTCATCACCTTTCAATCTTTAAAAATTTTCCTGCAAAATTAAAATTATTTCCGCCTGTTTATTTAGAAATTCCATGCGGTTGCCGCAGTATATAAAACGCTGGCTTTCAAATGAGCTAGACGACATGCACCCCACAAAAATCGGTTGCCTGTCCCTTTAAGAAACGGCTGATCATCTCAACCATTTCAGTGAGCCAACCTGTTCAATAAATATCAATCAATCAATCAATCAATCAATCAATCAATCAATCAATCAATCAATCAATCAATCAATCAATCAATCAATCAATCAATCAATCAAAGGAGCGCGCAACCGGGAAATGATTACGCCGGTGGTTCACGTCATCGGCACGCATCATCGACAATCAAGCAAGAGCGTTGCTAGGTGACGTCGTTCTGTGGGAGTGTGAAGCCTCTCAGTCAAGGTTATAAAGTAAAAAAAAATGCTCCGTGACGAGAAAACACACTGCAAGGCAACGCCCACGATAATCGCCGTGTAGCGCTGTAGACGGCAGCGTTCGAAGTGCCTGGTCTGCTGTCGTGTTTAACCAAGCGACGCTCTTCCCGCTCGAGCGCTACCAGTCGCATTCACCTCAGCGAAACGACTTTCATTATTTCGCGTGAGCGTATATATGCCCTAGCCACGAAGATTCGCGTGGCGGGGGTATGAGTCTCGGCAATGAAAGTTGGCACTGCGCCGTGATATCGGTCGGCGGCGACGCTGTCATGGCGGCATAATGTATGAAATAATTGCGCTGCTTTGAGGTGGATCGTGCTCTTTGAGGAAAAGAGTACGACGAACAATAAGGTATCAAAGATTACACGGTCAATAAATCAATAATTAAATTAGAAATGACGGCATAAATGAGAAACTTTACGCTCACACGATATACGGGTTCACTTCGAGGAACGACACTTTAACATGTAGTATTATTTTTTCATGCTTACTCCGTATTAGCCCTGCAGAACCGATAAATTAAATGAACAAAAATGAGTAAATTTCCTACAAGGTATTATCGTGAGCCGATGCTAACCGCTGCTGAACTTCCTCGGTTCCTATCAAATACCGTCAATTTACAGACCGGGAGGACAGAAACGACAAAGAGTAGCCAAACCAATTGTTCTGCATTAGGCCGTCGTGTCTGACACAGTAATTTAGATACCCTGTAGAGAAGTTACCATGAATAAAATCGAATTTATAACCAGTTTTATTTTAAATTTGGCGGTGGCGCATGCTCGGCGTGCCGTGGTACACTAGAAGTATTTTTACAGCACGTTCTTTTTTTCAAATTTGCCCATGTTTTCTCCTCCAAAGCACATTTACATGCATAATATTTTTTACTCTTGGTTATGGTGATGAATTCATGAAATAACAAAATAAACACGGTAGTTCAATTTTTCAAATTAAATGTTTCACTTATGCATTGCGGACACTGATTGGTTGGACGCTCCGATATTGCGCTGCACAAACCGCAGAATATCGGCGAGAGCATTTCCTTTATGCGAGGTCAATATGAAGGCTCTGGTTTTGAGCGATTTCAAATTTCCCTCTCCTGCCCAAGCGTGCACTGCGGGTGGCAGCGTCTGTGGCAACGCGCGCTGCGCAGACATCACGTCTAACCATTCTTCTTCCCTCCATGCGTCTGACGCTTTGCTTGGTCGGTAAGGCATCGGCTTCGCAACCAAGAAGACCTGGTTCCGACACCGGGCCCGACAGGGTTTTGTTATTTTCACTAGCTGAGAAAAGGAGCCACCCAGACGGAGGCAAAAATCAGGTGGGTGTGTTAGTACAGTGCTTTCGCACTAAGAAGTGCGAGGCAATCATTGCGGAACGCGCCATGTGCTCACATCGTAAATCCCGTCTATTTTGTCTCATGTTTTCCTCTTAAGAAGCACGGCGGGGGCATCAGGATGGCGGCAGCCAAAGAATAGCACCGATCTGCCCTCGACCAGAAAAGGCACTCGGAGGAAGGCGCGACGGCGCCCGCTCCTTGGAGCGCATTTGTTGCTAGTGGCGTCATTCCTTAAGCAGGCGTTAAAAGTAAGACTCGCCAATACTGGGAAATTGCTGCCGCGCCTGGCGTTATTTTTAGCGCCACTAAAGAACACCTCCGCGCTCTCCGTTCGCTTTAGGCGCGCATGGAGGACCGCGCGAAACCCAGGTAGATTAGGGTGCTATTATCCCGTCTTTGTGTAACCTGGGGCGAACGTTTTTTATTATTATTTTCTGGTATGGGAAGCTTTGACGGGAATTTCTTCTTGCAACGACAGTACACGTTTTCAGTATCTTTAAAGTTAGTTCTGCCGAAGGCCAGCCTATTTATTCACTTTTGTGCCGAGTTTTGTGAGCACATCTGATGCATAACCGTGATTCGGCGTAGCCTCGGTAGGTAGGGAAGGGGGTAAGTGCCGCCGAAGGGGAATGAGGTGCGTGCGATGAAGCCAGGAGGAGAGAGGAGAGGAGGAGAGTTTCAGGAAGGGCGATGGTCATGAGACACGCACAGGGGCCGTCAAAAAGTAATTGCAACGTGGTCTCGTATATTTACAGGAATTTATTTTCCCGGAAACTGCTTGGGTGCATTGGTGTGCATTTAAAGGAGTCCTGCCTAATAGAAAAAGTTTCCTGTAAGTCCAGTAAGAAAAAGAGTTTGTGATATTCACAAATCCTTGTTCCAATTAGTTATGACGGCGCCTGTACATAGCAGAGGATGCTGTCATCGGCTAAGAAAATCGCGCACCTCTGACAAGTAGGGCGATGAATGTATGGCTGTCCGCGTCTTAGACTGGACGGCTCTGAGGTCAAACCAAGCGTGGTGCAGCAGCAAGCTTACTTCCTCAGCGCGGAGTCGCCAAGAAAGGTAGCTTGTACGTGACGAGAGAGAGAGAGAGAGAGAGAGAGAGAGAGAGAGAGAGAGAGAGAGAGAGAGAGAGAGAGAGAGAGAGAGAGAGAGAGAGAGAGAGAGATAGAAAATACTTTATTTAGTGGCCTGATAATTTCTCAGACGGTCGGTAGCCGGATCCAGCTTGGATCCGAGAAACCAAGTTGAAACGAGTAGGACGATGACTGGCTGCGCGGTGAGGACGACGGGCACGGCAAATGGAAGAAGTTGGAGTCACAGGCGACCAACCGAGCGGGAGCGCCTTTACAAACGTGAGCGTGCATTTGGAGCGAATCTGCGGGTTATAATATCAAAGATACGTCCGGTTTTATTGGCCTTTTAAAGACGATAGCCTTTCTTGGGCTACTTAAACCCAGAAATTTTGGTCTGTCTGTATGTCTGTATGTCTGTCTGTCCGTCTGTCTGTCTGTGACTCGATTCAGCCACCCGGCCAAAGCAAAACAATGCCTGCGCAATAGTTTTATATAGTCACAGCTAAATCTACCCGTCTATGTCCGGTGTAATGTTCATATTTGTCAACATTGTTGAAGAAGAACAAGACAATACGCAAATATGAGACAACAAATCAATACAAAAGTGATATTTGCAGTGTTCCTTTATAAAAAATCAAAGATGCTTGAATTTTCCGAAATTAAATACTTCATCAACTGCAGAAAAAGAATTCACTCCGCCGTCGCCTGCTGTCGCCCGCGCCACTATAGCTTCTGGCGCCATTTTAAGAAATCAACCGGCAACAGTTACGCAAGGTTCCACTAGATAGGTTCCACGTTCTGCTTGCAACGCACGTGGAGTAGGGAAACGCGGTTCTATAAACGTTGAAGTAGGGCGCCTCGATTAACGCGCGTCTTCGCCGTACGGCAGCGTTCGCATCGAGACACCCGGTTTGGAGCAGTGGAACGCGGGAAATTTAAAATGATTTAAGCAAACCTTTGGCGTCTTTATTTTGGGAGGAGCGCGACGCAAGAGAAACAACATGAGAGGTGAGCGGGAAAGCGAAGGGAGGCATTTACTTCGCAAAAGCCGATAAAGACTATCGTCTTTTGACGGCATTTGCACCGAAAGGAGCAGATACGCGGCCAATTGTTTCTTGTTAATTTTATCAAAGAACGTGGTGTAACTGGCTCGAAGAGAAAGTTTGCCCGTCGACACTTCGTGAAATCTCATCCTCACTATCACCATGATCTCCCCAGCAACCGGGGATTATTAGGAAGAGAGGAGGAATCACGGGAAAAAGTGTAATCGCTATAGCGCACCTCTCAAGGGGGCTTTTATACAAGCAGCCCAGGACATAGAAACGCTTTCTGGAACTTGTGGACGCAGAAGTACCTACTTGCTGTAGTTGCACTTTTTTTAAAACAGTGCAATTAAGCAACATATCTAGGAATAAACTTCAGTGGAACAGTTGCTTTTATTTTACGCGCTCTACATTTGCGTCCGGACAAGCAGAATTTGTACTGTTCGACGCGGTGTTTTTGCGTCTCAATAGATTACCCCCTTGCTCCCGCTGATGCTCAACTGAATCTGGAATTTCCCACCGGCATACTTATGTTGGTTAATTTCGGCAGAAAAAAATGTCTGTATATGTGGACCCTCAGGCCAACGACCCTGGCCACCACTGCAGTCAACACCCTTGTGCATTCCTTTCTAGTTTCCATTGTGCTTTCCCACCACATTCTATTTTTCCAAACGCGCCCGGCAGACTGAATGGGTTGTTGAGCGTGTCATTTCCTCTATGCACCCAACCGAAGGCTAACTGGTTTTTTTTCTGTATGCGCAACCACGTTGCTAGCGGGAAATTGGAAGTAGCTGCTTCTTGCACCCATACCAGAGCGACGGCGTAGTAACAAATGGACTCGCACTCAAAAAAAAAAAAAAAGTTTATACTCCCTGGGGCTCGAAATTTCGAGTGGGTGCAATCGAAAATCCCGTATCAGCGCCGCAGCTTCCTTGCGCTCACGGCTATGTTTGCTTGTCCGCATCCTCTCCCTGCTTTCTCTCGACGGTTCGCTTTCAGCCTGTTTGGGCTTCTCAGCACGGTCTCATACTGGATGTGAGAGCGCTCGCACGACCGGGGGCTTAACGGGAAAGCCGACTCTGCAAACTTGCGCGCCGAACAACCCCAGGCTGAGACCAGGCTCATTGTATAAGAAATAATATCAAACGAAGGAAGGAAGGCGCAGAGCGGCGAAGCGCAAAGACCTTACTTCCCCTTTTTTTTTCTCCGCCGGCAAAGCGGGCGCCGCCCGTCAACCCCCCGCAACCCGCTGCTGCAATGAGGGATTTCGCTGCGGCTGTCGCCGGGGCGAGGAATGCGCGAGTACGCTCCGCGTCTCCCTTCCGGGGAATGCCGCTGACAAAGATGGCCAAACAAGGAACACAGAAGGGTCGGCCCTAGTTAAACGCGTGGCGCCCCCGAAGAACGCCGAGAGACTCGGTTGGCCCCACTCGCCGCACGCTGTTGCGGACGATGATATTTTGCAGCGAGCGATGGCGCCGGGTGCCTCGGGGCTCTGCGAGCAGAGCAAGGCCCTTTGTGTAGCCGCGGCCAGCCGAGAGTGAATTTGAGAGCCGTGGGCAACGGCCGAAGAGAAAAACTCCAATAATTATTCCGGCAGATGGGGCAATCTGGCTCGTTCCCGGACACATACACCCCTCTAAGAGAAAGGAAAGTTTCAAGAATCATTTTCCATCCCCAGCTTCCCCGCTCCAAAAGCCGACCTCTCGGGAACCTAGCAAAACCATGGCAGAACGTGATATTTTGCACACAGCAAGGAGTCGACTTGGATATAAGCACTAAAAATATGTTGCAGGACACCAAATGTTTTTGTGTAATTCGTTTTCAAATGTTACTAAAAGGTTAAAGGCGCAAGAAAAACGCGGACACTAGAAGAAAATGAACAAGACAAACGAAGCGCCACTTCCAATTGAACTTTATTAAAAAAAAATCTCGGGCCATCTTCACTAACGTGAAACCTAGGCAGGGGTGAAGGCCGCGAAGCATGCAGTGTATAAGTGTATTCTTGGTGCCTTAATTGGCGTTTTTGCCCATGGAGTTAAATCGTTGGCGGGTAGAAGTATACAGCTTGGCTGTAAGTCTAGTGTTCTAGCGTGAGGAGTTAGAAAACGAGTGACCCGGTGTTTTCTTTTAGTACGCGTTTTTCCCACAGAGATGAACCGTTCTAGTGCGAGACGTTAGAAAACAAGTGTCCCGGTGCGTTCTTTTAGTACGCGTTACGTTCTAGCGCGAGGCGTTGGAAAAGGAGTGTCATGGTGTTTTAGTACCGTGCCTACATGATACTACGATTACATAACACGACGACGACATGAGACGCCGACAGCCCGAGCCGCTAAGGGGCTTCGCCACTAAAACCAGCATTTAAATGTTACTCAAACATGACGTCACCCATTGTGTTCTGCTCCGCTTTTCAGAAATTCAATCTCTCTTGCTGAAAGGGCAATAGATGGTTTGCTTATGCACTGCTCTCCAGCTTTTCAGATTGACAACGCTTCGATAATTTCTCTTTCAAGTTTACCACTGCCCCTGCGCACTAATCTCGCTTGCTCCAGCCTTGGTACGCACTTGCATCGTTTACAATGGTCGGCCATGTGCCCTCCGGCTTTGTTTTTCACAGCCCAATTTTGCTCACGCGTTCTTTCGTTAAAACAGCGACCGGTCTGCCCTATGTTCACTTCGGAGCAACACATTGGGACTTCATATACGAGATTCTTTGTGCGCTCAGTGTGCACTCTTATTTTATGCACTCCAACGAAAGGCGGAAACCCTGCTTGTTTAAGCCGTTCATTCTGACAGACAAAGGTAGGTCGTACTGCGTGGGTGCAGGATCTGTTTCACGCAGACCTAAGGCTACTCATGGCGACCGCTCTTTTGATCAATTTTGAGTGTGCGCAGTCAAAGGGAATAACTTGCTTGTTGGCGCGCGGTTGACACCATCAGCACGCGTGGGTGTCCTCGAGCGCAATTAGCAAATACAGAAAACGAATTCTCTTTCTGACAGGCATCTCCCGCATAAACGCCAGCCCATCAGATGGCTTCCTAAACGAGTCAAGGACTTTGCTCACACTGCCTTCTGCATCTTCCATGCAAGTAAGCATGAAAGATGCAGAAGGCGGGGGAGATGCAAGACATGGAGATGCAAGCTACTGGCACCGGGAAAGCCCCATGCAAGACAATATTAGTGGCAGATCTGGAGCCGCTGTTGCGCGCAAATTGTGTGAATGGGACTTGTGACTCACAAGGACACATGGTCAGACAACGCTCCATACATTTAGCGAACACTTTACAGAACCACGCTTATGCGTCTGTAATTAGGCATCGATAGTCAATCGAGCTGGCAAAGTAGTCCTGATTTCGAGCAAAATTCAGTTGCACGAGGACTATTGCATGCATATGGTGAGCAAATGTAAGTGTTGTGACTTCCTCGTCTTCCCAGCTTCTAGCAGACGACGCTGATCATCATCATTTCATTCTGCTTTTCACGAGCTGTCGCATGCTCTCGTGGCTGCGCCGGCTCGCACCCTTTTTTCTAGCAGATTCCATTAAAGCCTCATCGCATCAAGACGTGTCGCTCCGCTTTCTGAGCCTCGCGCCGCAGCCGGAGAAACCAGAGGTTCAACGCATGGTGCCGAGAACCCGGAACTTCTAGCCGACGCCAAGCACATCGACGCATGGAGCCGCGAAAGCAGAGGAAACGACGTGACGCCTGCGATCTTGGCGAGGGTGCCCAGCTGCGTGCGACCAAATGGAACGGCAACTTCGACGACACCTCAGACTACGGGCGCAACTGGATGGCCTTCTAGCGGAAGCGGAAGGCCACATAAGAGGAAATCGAGAGGCGACACCATCTGCAGTGAGTGTACTGCTCGAGCGAATCGTCGCATTTTGTGCACATATTGAGAAAGTGAATGACGCGATTTTTGAGGAGACACCAGACGAATTGCTAGAGAGAGACGTCAGACGCCTGACAGAACCACGACAAGGTTGTCACCTTGACGGCTAGTCTACGTTTCAAGATGCAGGAATGCCGGTCTTCGACGCCACGCCCAGCGACCGTCCATCCAATACCAAAGGGCAAGCGCACATCTCCACAAGCAGACAATCCACTACAGGACTTAGATACACGGAAAATATCTCGAATGCCTTTTGGAGCTACTTCGAGTCCTGTAATTCTGACGGCTCTTTGAACCACCAGCTTCAATCCGTGGAATACTGGCACCCAAAGACAGCCCGACTACCACAAGACACAGCCCACTAATGGATCGATTAGGATGCACAAGAATGAGATCTCCCGCGAAGCTTCCATGAACATTTGTAAACCGGCGAGAAACGACACTGCTGTCGTTCCCACGTTCGAGCATAGAATGACTTCACAGGGAAAATCTCCCTACTCGCCTCCTGGAACCCTAAAAGTGCTAAGCCGTCTTCGCAACCAGCGCTTCGACACACTTTCGTTCAAGCTCCAGAACATCCTGCACTCAATCGAGGAGTCAAAGAAAACTGAAAATCTTCGTGAACGAAAGCCTGCAAAACGAGCCGAGTCGATGAAACACAAACGGAAAAAGAAAGAGCGAGCCAGAAGATGTAATGCCGAGCCCAAAGTGAGGCATCAATGGAAAATTATTGCGCTTCAGACACGGGACAAAACAAGTGAAGATGCCAAGACTTCCATGGAGGAAAACACAAAGGAAAGGCAACAAAAGCACGCCCTCTTCGAAGGTCCGACACCTGCTAGAAAAGTTTTCCGTTTGCAACAACTTTCCTTGGTTTAGGTTAAGAAACCTTCCCTGCTCCTACCTTCATGAGTCGACTCTGGCTTCCAAAAAACTGTGGACAAATTGCAAGAAGCAACAGGTTAGGCAGTGGAAACACCGATGGCGGAGGAAGCGCTCTCTGGACGGCGGACGACTGATGCACGGGGATCTCAAATCCAGCCAAGAAAAAGGAGACACTTATTGAAGGACACTATCGTTCTACTTGACGAAAAACGGTGTCCAAGAAAACTGTGGACCTTGAAACCACGATTAGAAGAGTCGATCGATGGACGGGACGGAGTCTCAGGACTTGCTCTCTACGTTTATCGTGCGGCACCACAGTCAAGCGTCCCGTACTCCACCCTCGGAAGCCATGGACCTAGCGTCATCTGTCGGTGGGGGAGACTGTTGTAACTACCTCGTCTTCACAGCTTCTAGCAGACAAGTATGATCATCACCATTTCATTCTGCTTTTCACGAGCTGTCGCATGCTCTCGTGGCTGCGCCGGCTCGCGCCCTTTTTTCTAGCAGATTCGATTAAAGCCTCATCGCATCAAGACGTGTCGCTCCGCTTTCTGAGCATCGCGACGTAGCTGGAGTACCAAGAGGTCCAACAGTAAGTGTTCGTTTCATTTTGGATAAAAATTATTACAGGTGCGATTCGCTTTTACATTTGCGTAACCCATGGATGTGTTAAGTGCAAGGAAATTCCATGCTAGCAGTTTACTAAGAACAAAAATGCACTTACTTCTTAACCATTTATTTGTAGACTTCAAGGTACCTATTTGAGATTTCAAATTGGAGCGTGCTGACAAAGCTAATCTACATTACAAAAATCGTGAGCTCAGTTCCCGGTTTCAGATGAAGTGGGCCGAAATTCGCCATGATTTACACGAGATGAGCTCGTCTGGTCACAAATGCGTGATATGAGATCTAGTGTGCATGTTAACGCAACAACCTGAAGAAGGTCGTGTCGCAGAAAAGCGGGAGTTTGTGGCGTGAAAATTGTAACTGATCAATAGGGTAATACAACGAATGCGAGCAACTTGGAGAAGCGGAAGGTTTTCAAGCGTCGCCAGCCGGAGAAAACACGTGTGCGGCATGCGGTGGCCTTTTCCATTCCGGGGTGCTCTCCTGAGTCCTCGTCTTCTACGAAATCGGAAGATGCATCTACGTCTGCTCCTGATCGGCTATCGCGCTCTACTCTTTAAAGAGAAGCTTAAGCGTCGGTTATGAGCAACCCCCATGAAGAAAAGGTGTCGGTTTCAAAGAAGACATAGAGGACAGGAGAATAAAGCTATCAGGGCCAATCCCAAGGAATGGTTGTGCGAAGAATCGGGTGATGAAGAAGAAAAGGACGAGAAGGAAGAAGACGAGGCTGACCAGGCTAGTTGGAACGTGGCTCCTTCTGAGCAAAACACTGACTCAATTATCAGCTTCCCGAATGAAACCCAGAATTTTATTAACCATATTGCACAGGGCTTACATGCACGTTTCACTTCGGCATTACCACCAGTTCTTACGGGACTCTGTCAAGACAACTTTGAGGAGGTGACTTTGCAGGAGATCGGTGAGGGACTGCGCCGTGTCTCTGATGCGGCTCCTGGACCTGCTTGTTCAACGAGTCCCCCGACTCACTGCTGAGAGTGGTTAACCTCTCCCTACAGCATTCATGGGTTCCATCTGAGTGGCGGCTGGCAAAGATCGTTCCCTCTTAAAAAACAAGGTCTGGGATACGCGCTAGATAATATCAGACCCATAGCTCTCACATCGAATTTCGTAAAACTAGTAGAAATAATTTTTCTACATCGAACTGCAAACGCATTAGAACGCGAGAACGTCTTGAACCCTAAACAGATAGTATTCAGGCCTGGCTCCTCAATATGCCCACATTAATTTGGAGAGTCGCATTCAGCTGGCACGCCAACGTAAAGAAGTTGGCGGGTTGGTTACCCTGACTATTGCAAAGCTTACGATAGCGTTGAATAGCAAATTCTTTTTAACACAATCCAGCGTTATTCTTTTCCAGACTACATCGTTTCGTGGATTGGCACATTTTGTCGGATAGAAAATTCTTCTGTTCACAGCAAGGCCGTGTTCCCCATGGCTCTGTTCTCTCTCCCGTGCTGTTTAATATTTTAATGAGTTCGGTTCCGGTAAATGCAGACATTCAGGTGTATATTTACGCAAATGATATTGCTTTTTCGCTTCAGACAGAGATATGCACATGTTGTATCGGTGTATGCAGTCGCATTTAAGCGCCTTAAACTTAAGGCTTGGGAGAATGGCCTCTGCTTGAAACTAAATGTGAGCAAATGTGCTCTGCTTCCATTCCCAGTGAGCGGTCCCGTCTTCATCTCTCTTAGTTGCCGGCAACAGGACATTCCTCAGGTCAATTCCATAAAATATCTGGAAATTTTATACGAATATACCCTCAATTGGCGTCCCCACATACATTACATTACTACTAAAGGGGCTCAGGCCGTGTCATTCTTTAGAGGGCTAAGTCACAAAAGATTGGGCATGCGTCGTGACACACCACAATTGATTTACAAAATTTACGTCCGGCCAATTATAGAATTTGGATGTGTGCTGTTCTCCGGAAGCCCCCACTACAAACTTCGCCCGTTGATAATGCTCGAAAGACAAGCTCTACAGTTATCTGGGTCTCCCCCGTTATGTACCAATTAAAATTTTAGATGCGACGCATCTCTTTAACTCGCCTTGTCCCGCGTTGTCGCGGCGTAGTCCGCATCCCTCCCCCATTCTCCTCGCCGCGGCAGCTGCGCACTCCGCCGCTCTCACCGCAGCGCCATCTGTGCGTCAGCGCGGTCAGCGTGCAGCTTGCGCTCGGCTGCGCTCGCTCCCGTCGCCGTGCCAGCTGTGCGTTAGCGCGCAGCTTGCGCTCGGTTAAAAATTTACACCATCTTCCCGCGAAGGGAACCATGGGGTAGATGCGACGCATCGGGGGTGAACATGCTGCGTAAATAGGATACACAACAACAGCAATCCACACGCTGACATCGCTAACATAACGGAAACGCAACGGCAACCCCCGATGCGTCGCATCTACCCCATGGTTCCCCTCGCGGGAAAATGGTGTAAATTTTATACAGTAGATGCATTTTTACGAGTCATGAAATCGCCCATATACAGGCCGCAAACAGCCTTCGTTACATGGCCTTTATTTTTCTTCGGTAGTCCATGGCCGCGGTTCAAACAACCACAGGCGGTCTTTGTACAATCTCTGCTTGGCCCATTAAATATAACCCTCTTGTCGGCTTCCGTACTTGACAGAGTGTCGTACTTAGATTTTTATTTTGATGACATTTTTTCCTCTAACGCGACATTACTCCCTCTGAACCTTTTAACAGGCCTCCTACAGGATCATCTGAACGGTTTCTCTTTCCACGCCATTATTGCAACCGATGCTTCTGTCCGGAAGGAAAATGCAGGCGTGGTTATTTTTTCTCCCGGTCTATATAGATTGGGCCTTTTCCCTCCGGCTGCCTAACTTTACTACGTCTTTCCACGCGGAATTTCTCTTTCTTCGTAAGCTTGGTTCCTCGAAACGACAGACAATACTTCTCACGGGTTCATTTTCTGTTTGTTCCGACTTTACTTCCTCAACTTCATTGTTAAATAAAATGATTGCGCTGAAAATGGACACGGACGGAGTGAGGACAGACACACGCCGCCTGTGTCTGTCCTCACTCCGTCCGTGTCCATTTTCAGCGCAATCATTTTATTTAACAATGGAGTACCAACGTGCCCAGGACGCTACCCTTATTAAGCTCAACTTAATCCCCTTACGTCGAGCCCTTGCTTCTTTATCGCCTTCCTCCCTTCGTGAACTTCGTTTGGTCTGGGTACCTGGACGTGTAGGTATCTGGCTTAATGAATCGGCGGATGCTATGGCGGGAATGGCATTGGGCGGTCCAGTAGTGGAGGTTCTGCCTCCCATTTCCCTCATAACTTCGGCTCGCTTTCGTAGGCTGTGCTTACTTCAAAGTATGCCTGATTCTGCTTACGAAGACTCTGAGCTCGAGCCCCTCCGGTACTCATGGAAATGCAGTATAAGCCAGTCGCGAGCTTTCGAAGTCACCCTCACTAGCTTTCGCTGTCGCGTGTCAAATTTAAATTATTACTTGCACCGCTCTAATCTGGTCCGTCCCCACTATGCGCTTTCTGCAAAGAACCAGAAACGATCGACCATTTCTTCTTCTCCTGCCGACAGTTCTCCTCTATAAGACGAAGATACTTAGAGAGCACATGTAGACGGCTAAACCTCCCGCTGTCTGCTGCACTTATTTTGTCATTCGGGGCGAAGGAACTGGGATTCTGTTACGGGGATCTTTGCCGTGCGTTGCACTCATTCATCCTGGAATCAGGCCGTCTGCCGTGTTAGACATCATTTGGCCCTGCTGGATTACTGTCAAGTATATGCGCGCCTAGCTCACTGCTTCGTCGGTACCACATTCTTTCTTCGTGTTTTCTTACTTCCAATTTTCATTCAATGGCGTTAGTTTTTACCTTTTTTTTCTTACCTTTATTTCTCTAGTCATCTACTGCTAATCCTTTCTATTATTTAAATATTGTTCTTTTCCTACAAAAATTACATAATTTCTTACGGTAAGGCGCCCATTTCCTGGCTAATCTCCCTCAGCGGGTACGCGCCATTTCACTGGTACCACCACCACCACGCTCCTTTTCTCAGACCATGGGCAGGGTCTGAAAACGCCTCAGACAACGAAAACGAACAAACGTTCCAGGGAACGATCCTGGAGGCAGACCCCTCGGCAGCGCCCCGTCGGCGGCTCCAGTTTACGTAAAGAGAAGCAGCTAAGCTGCCGGGCTGGGACGCTCGGTCTACGCACCGACGTCAGTTCAAGAACGCACCTGGGGCAACGCTCCCCTGGCTCCTTGCGGCGACGGCTGGGTTCTCTACCTGCAAGCCCTACGAGACACGGCGGTCGCCTTGATCCCTACATCACTAGGAAGACATTGGCCGTTACGTGAGACTGCACCGTCCGTGTGAGGCTACACCGAACTCTAACCGTGAGAGCACTTCTTTTTCCATGTATAGTTTATTGTCTCGTGCTTTGAAATACCATCCGTTTCAATTAAATGTTTTTCTGTGTGCCCTACCCGCGTGGTTGATTGACGTGACAGCGTCCTCCAAATCTTTTAGGGCAAACTTTGGCGCCATGCATGTGAAATCACAAGCTAAGTTTTTAGTTTCTATAAAGTTAGTGATGTTTAATTATTGGCTGCTTTCAATCCCCCATTCAAACTTGCGCTCTAAAAGCTACCATTAAATCGCAGTTTGTTTTTCATGGGTAGTCAGCAGCAACGATTGTTCTTAGGCTTATTGTGCCCCTTGGAGCATAACCCCGATTGGAATGTGATATAAGAACATCTGGAAAAAAGGCTTTTTTTTTCCAAAGAGTTGTGAAAGCGTTAGTTGCATGCGCCAGAAGGCTTGGTTACGGTCAAGCGCAAAGTGACTGCAGAGCGAACCGTCGCCGTAGCAACGGTTTCAGCCTAGACGCTTTAAAGCGACTGGGCGTTTGTCGCTTGCGGTGCTTATGAAATACGTTCGGTATAAATAGGCCATCTAGGTCGCGAGCTGCTTTCTCCCTTCCTGAGTTCTCAACGCTCTCGTCCTCACCGCTGACCCGGCGCGTAAAAGGGGTGAGGGAAAGCGCTGCCGCCGCGAGGCAAACGACAGACCTCTTCTTTTTTTTGTCCACCTGGGCAGGCTCGTTGACGAGGGCTTTGAGAAGGCAGGAAACTGTTTTCGCTACAGTTGTACAAAATTAATTGTGCACCATTCATGAAGCACTGCTGGGAAGAGGCAGCTTTCTTTCATCATGGCATGTCGTTGCACTCTTAAGGTCAATCACACAGCGGTGTCAAATGTTTTAGTGCACTCGCACAAATGCCTTTAGCAGGAAGCGCCCCGAACCGGCAATAATCGGACTAAAGACTGTAAGCGACCCAAAGGACAACGCAAACATTAGCGATGGCAAAACCACGCTGCTAGGACTTTTTCCAGCCTGCATATAAAGCCCGCTATTTCTGGTTTCTGAACGCATTCATTATTACGATTCCAGACACCAACTGATTAGGTGGTCGACTTGTTTATTAGCTGTCAACATATTCAGATGAGAAGAGGGCAATATTTTAAAGGCTGAAGCCATGAGTCGTCATGAACCTCCTTTTATGAGCACGCGCGCTGAAGCCTTTTCACGGCGAAGTGCCTCTATCATGTATAGTAGTAGAAGGAACCTTCCATGTTGATCACAGTCCGTGCTTGCTGCATTGACGAAGGCTGGCGTGACGTAGTTGGCCATTCTACCAATTCTACTGCGGTGGCTTTTTGTACAGTCAACACAACGGGCTACCAGACAAGGCAAGGCAATTGGCCGAAGCAAGGGGTCTCCCCTAAGTATAGCGAAGGATCAGGCAGGTTTGCCAAGGGTGGCGGCGCGACTGCTGCGTCTCCCTGCTTAAAGCCACCGCATCGGGGTTCTGTTGCGATTGTTTTAACGCGAAAGCATTACTTGGCTACGTTGGCGAAAGCACGCATCCGGCTGGCGTGCACAAAAAGCGTCCACAAAACAGCTAACCCTCAGCGCGGGCTACATTCTATTGGATGTGACGCGTTCTATGGCGCGTTCATGAGGGAAAAAGAACAACACAAAGAAAAGCGCGTGCATCGGTATCTCGCCCGCTGTCTCTGTTGGCCTTCAACTTCAGTGCAAGCAGTGTCGCAGGGGCATGGATAGCTATTCTGCTACAAGCAGCTGCAGTGGCTCCGATATCGACGTAAGGGGGCCGTCATAAGTAATTGGAACAAGTATTTGTGAATATCACAAAATATTCGTCTTACCAGCTTTATGACAGCCATTACCGGTTTATAGAAAGCTTTTTCTATTATGGAGGACTGCAGCCAGGCAATTTCCGGAGGAAGAAATTTCTGTAAATTTACGAGACCATGTTCCAATTACTTTTGACGGCACCTGTACAGGCTAAAGTCTACATCGGCAGACGACTCGGCGACGAACCGAGCCAATAAAAACGCTTCCACGCTATCATCTCATCAGAAGATGTTTAGGATTCCTCAGCAACTTATTTACAACTGGCAACTCAAAAACTGAAGGTTAGTGTACTTCTCTACATATTCTTTCAAGCTCTGGCGCATAGCGTTTCGCGACCAATCTCACTTTCATTTTTTGGCACCTCCTGTGACAATCCTTTGAAGCGAGAAATCGAAAAAGGAAGGCGATTTCCCCAATAGCTATAAGGAGCGAAGTTATACACCTGCACAACCGTTTACTGCATGCTGAGCGAACGAATAGTCTCTTTTTTCGAGCGATTCAATATAGCGAGCCGAGAAGAGAAAATATCAGGACAGCGCATTATTATTGGGGCCCGAAACCTTGCTCAGCAGTAGTCAGAACCCACCGCACTTCCAAAATGTACAGTTCTTGAGTGTGTGTGACCAATTTTCAAAGCACGTGCACGTGACTCCACTGGCCATGAGTGGAATGCTACAGATGTTCGTTGAGATGTTTCTAAGCAGCTGTAGGATGCTTATTGAAGTCGAAATGAAATCAGGTGCAGTTTCTGCCTTCCCGCGTTATTGTCATCTGTCCTGCTCTTGTACTCTTCAGCTTCTGCTGAACAAGGAGTTATCTCGTGGTTTTGTGTTTTTGTGCGGATCAGTAAGAGAAAATTGCGTTCGGCGAAGTACAGATGGGGAAAATGTCAGGCCAAGAAGTTTGACGCAAATTGGAGAGGAGGTGATGAGAGTACGTGCCTCAAGAAGAAAGTGCTTTCCGTTGTCGGAATCGAACCTGGGTCGCTCGCGTTATGAAGCCGGCGCCTAATCGATTGCGCTATCATCGCATTCGGAGCGCGCAGCATATTTTTTTTCTTTTTCGTAGCGCTGGTGTTGGCTTTGAAGTTCGGATAAGTGGACTTTGGCTTCGGACTTGGGCAGTTTGGATGTAGGACTTTACGAGGGTGGATTGTTGACTTTGATTAAAATCAGTTTTCATGGAGAAAGCTTCGCTTTCTATCTATCTTTCTCTTGTAAGAAAAGGGCAGACCTAAGAAAAGCCTAGTTAAAGCTGGTGAAGACCACCAACTCCGCTGTTTACTCAGTAATCGCCTCTCGATTGCGAAGGCGACAGAATTTTTTTTCGTAGTATTTAAACTGCGCTTAGCTCTCATACACATATGCTCCATAAAAAAAAAATAAAGCCGTCGTAGCCAGGAATTGAAACCATGTTCTCAATCTGAGCAGCTTAAATCCTTAAAGGCTAAGCCACTGCAGCGCGCGGAGCCGCCAAACCGACGTCCAGCGTGGTCGTTTTATCGCCTTGGGTAATTTGGCTAGTAGTGCTTCGGATGGGAAAAAAGGAAAGACGCTTCCACTTGAGGCGTTCAATTTTTCTACACGAGCGCACCAACCGGGCATCTCCTTCAGGACCATTGCTTCAGATAAGGGTTTGACGTAGAAGCTTGCCTCGTCTAAGTATCTTCAAAAGCATTTGTCTTTCGTGCGGCTGCGCCATCGCTTTTTAGTTCAGTATTCGAATGCAGTGGCTCTGGCTCTAAGACAACAGGAATACCGGAACCCCAGAGCCTGACGCATTGACGCTACTGACTTATTATTCTCTAACTCATAACAAGTTGTTTCAGTTTGAGAAATTGGGCGTGATGCAGGGAAAGGATGAAGTGAAATTTAGGCACATATTTCGCATCCTGGTCGAATTCATTTTATAATTGCCGTCTATATATTGTAAGGCAAGTTATTTCTTCCGCGTGGTGGTGTTTGAATTGTGTTAAAACATTCGCCGTTTTTTGGCAATTTATTTATTAGTTTTGCGAAAAGCACTGCTACTTGTAGGGGATAGGTAGCCTGATTTGCACACATGTACATGAGTATTTGCTGATGTTATAAAGAGCAACAATTGTGCACAAAGCGGCAGTGATGCACGGCAATTGTTCGAGGAGTGTGGACCCTGGTTAAAGGTCACTGTCGAGTTGCCGGGTAATTGTGAAGTGCAATTACCCGGCAAGTGCAATATATATATATATATATAGTATTCAGTATTGAGGGTATATATATATATATATATATATATATATATATATATATATATATATATATATATATATATATATATATATATATATATATATATATATATATATATATATATATAGCGAATCAGAAATTGCAAATGAGGGGCTCGGTGAAAATAAGACAGAAAATAAGGTTTGGAGTCAAGAAAACCTCAGAAAGCAAAGGGGACGTTGTGGTGGGTCATAGAAACAGATGAAGAATTTTGAAGGTGGGTGGCTATTTTGTGGCCGAAATAGGTAAATACAGGCCTTTCTGTCTCGTTATTATGGACACGGGCCCACAAAGCAACAAATAGAAAAAAAAACAGACTGGTGACAGCCAGAGTCCCCCTGCATGCACCACAAATTCGCTCTTGGAGAACGCATACAAAGCTTAAGCATTCGTTTATCTCGGAATGCTCTTCCTCCCGGTACCATGGGATTGGATCGAGAGCATTCGTGATCAGCGAACAAACACGCTAGGGTAGTGACAATAGGGTTGACACCCTGTCAACGCCTGGGAGCCTCTTAGAGACAAGCAAATCCTGGAACGTGTCGGCGGATCCCCCCAGCAGTCACATCAACTCGAAGAAACTCTGTGCCGACAGAAACCTTCGACGTGAAGCTCGCCGTACCTTGGAAACGCGATCGCATACGTGAAACAGGGGGGCGCGCAGAAAGCGCACTTCGACCAGTCGACGTGGTGCGCTTTCTGGACGTTACAGTAGAATCGAAGGCATCAGTGCAAACCCACATCACCTCGTTTTTTGGCTGAATAAACCGTGTTCTTTTCTGGAACGATGATTCCTTAATGTTTGTGTTTTTGACCTTGATTCGTTATTATGGATGACTCACGTACATTACGGTCCATTTTTCTGGGGAACGGAGGCGTCCATATTAACGAGACATGATTGTATATATCCATTATAAACGCAGGCAGGACAAATGCCGCGGCATTCAATGGCCGACACTCGACTGGGCACGGCACTTTGTTGACTGCTTCTTCGACGTTTGCGCTTTTCTTCTAGTCTAGTGTGGAACGCATGTTATCGCCAATAAACTTTGATTACTGCAAGAACCTTGCCTCGCTCTTGGCTCGGTGGCAATATATTTCTTTAAAACTCCATGCAACTCGTCCCCCAGCGTTATTTTCGGCAACAGAGCTCATGAGAGCTCAAAGCTCTCATGAGCGTTCACCGTCAGAAAACATGAAATAAAGGCTTTTCATCTTTGAGTTTAATCTTTGACTACTGCAAGGCTACTAAACGTGACTTCATTTGCTTCGGTCCTCTTGACGTCATAGGAAGTGTATGCGCAATCGCAGAGCATGTGGCGGTGACTTTCAAACAGGTTCCGCAGTCTGTGTTTCTCTATACCACAAATCCCCCCAAGAAAAAAGAAAAGAAAGGATTGTAGGGAACTTTGAGGCGATAACAGGAAAAGCGTGTGTCCAACACGTGCCCGCCTGGTGCGGCGACCTCACCCCGTCGAGGAAGAAGATAACTTGTAAAATGAAAACTTCAGATGTGTGTTTCCTGGCACTTGCAATGTCAGTCGTGCATGCGTGCCCTTGCAGGAGCCGATGCTACGTGACTACTCTCCCGTGTAACCTAGACGTGTGTAACCTAACCTACACCACCTAGGGTTACCAACCATCCCGCATTTGTTCCGGACCGTCCAGTTAGATATTTTTATGCGATCCAACGCACGCTCAACAAGGCGCGTCACGCTACGGAACACAAAGTTAGCACGAACTTGTCCAGGCAGAGCTGCAGGTAAAGCTGAACTCGCGCGTGATGTGTGACAACTTTCACGAGTACATTTTCTGGCAAGAGGAATTGTTGCGAGCAGCATGTAGCCAGCCTGAAGTACCACTTCAAGAGGCCGCAACAATAAAGAAACACGGATTTGTTTGGAATATACCACCATAAAGAAAAGTGTTTTTGTTGTCTCCCTGTGATACGGTACCTACCCCTCTCCCTCCCCTTTCATTGAAGAGTTGGTAACTCTGACCCCCCCCCCCCCCCCCGGCGACAGTGACCAGGGAAAGATTTGAGGGGTGGGGGGTGGGGGCTCACGTAGATATGAATAACGTTTAGAAATGACAAGGAGCGCTTATCATTCT
The DNA here is from genome assembly GCF_048455015.1 of Haemaphysalis longicornis. Classification (NCBI taxonomy): domain Eukaryota; kingdom Metazoa; phylum Arthropoda; class Arachnida; order Ixodida; family Ixodidae; genus Haemaphysalis; species Haemaphysalis longicornis. The sequence goes on from NW_027526203.1 coordinate 330,781,648, forward strand.
TTCCACATCGTCGTGGCTCCCTGATCTGTATACGCACATTCATCACGAAAGCAATAAAGCGCAGCTCCTAGCGGTCTCACATACCACGGTGTTTATCCTTTGGCTGTACTCTGTGCACATTTATAGTTTCGGGGGTCCTCGTCGGTCACTTGTGCGTAATTTCATTCCACGCATTATACACTCACCGCCTCTTCAGCGGCACGTTCAACGCCCCTTTGCGGCATGGGGAACTCGCAAGGCCTCCGTGTCCACAAGTTCTTATTGTTCGCTGTACCAGAAGAATTGCACCGACCATGCCCGAGCGCGATGAGTGCGAGAGGGGAATGCATAACGGATGAGGCCCCGGTCGGAGTAGAGCACCTGAGCCTCGTTGAGCACGGCGCTAGTCCCGCGCAAAGGGGGAGCGCGGCTTTTGCGCGATCCACTGTTCGCCCGCCCTGGGCGGTCGTGGGCCGAGTGCTCAAGTCAGGTGATGTACAACTTGGAGGAAAACTTATTTTCGAGAAAGGAAAAAAAAAGCAAATTCTTTGGTCTTTTGTTCTGTTTGTTTAAATTCAGAGAGGTTCGAAATCATAACAGACATGGCAGTTTTTTGTAACCAATGATTGTTTAGGGGCAGTTCTTCGAAGCAGTACTCGCACTAAATTTCTGTTTTTCTGTTTTTTAATCGCATGAGGCCCGGCTAGCCCCTATACTGTGACACCCGAATTAAGAGTGGCCAACACGCTGCCGATGAGGAATTACAGCGCCACTGATGCCATCCCTTTGTCTTGGCCGCTGAGAGCCCAGTAGGACGGGAGGGGAGCTCGAGGGCCCATTGTACGTCACCTGTATGCGAAAAATGTCTTCCTGGACCCCGGTGGGTTGTTTGGCATCGATTCTCTTGATCTGGGATTTTTTTTAGTGTTCGCCTTCTGGCGTCGAGTTTTCTGTAACCGTTTTTCAGCTCCAGGGGGACCGCTTACCGTAGCAAAAAAAAAAAAAAAAGAAACTGCCTTACCAAAATTTCTACCACTGGTGGCACGGCTCATATATGTCGGCATTATTTCGCTTAAGGCAAATCTCGCGCATATTTACGCAAGTACGTCTGCAGACATTACGTAGCATTACTTTAATAAGAGTTTACATTGGATTAGTCTTTACGAAAATTAACAAACGGGTTAGAATACTGCGCCGGAGATGAAAGATAAAAAGCCGAACAAACACAAAAGATTGAAAAAAAGAGACTGCCTCGCGATGGCGCGAGAGGTCCGTAACAACAAAACCAGGACATAAAGAAAAAGACGCTGGCTCGCGTTCTCGGTTAAAACGTTGCGCGGTCCCCATTTTCTTCAGCAAACCAAAAGGGAGACTTGTGGTCAAGTGGTCCCAACGGCGTCACCATCGATGACCGCGCTTGCTTGAGCGGCGGCGTTGGATTTCCTGGAGACGGAGCGCACGGCAAAGCAGACAAAAACTACGCCGCATCGTTCTACATGTAAGTGACGTCGTAAGTCCCACACCATGCTTCGCATATTGTAGGCGCCCAGCGTTGTGGTTTCTGCTTTTATTTTTTTCTATCGAAGCAAGACGACATCCTCGACGTAAAAAAAGCGCACAAAGCGAACTTGCCCGACCTATGCCCCTCTTCCCTTCAGCTCAATTAAACATGAGATCCACCGAATTCAGCAGATATGAAACCATCAAGGAAGGGGAGGGGGAGGATAAAGAGGCGCCGCATTCCTCGTCAAATTTTTTTTCCTATGTTATTATATTTGCTGTGCACGGGCTTGTCGGTTTGGTTCCCGAATAATAGGCGTATCGCTCAGATGGGAAGGGCAGACCACTTCGAGTTGACCAACGTTTGACCGGTTGAGAGTTTATACGTCCCACACGCCCGTCTATAGACACACATCCGTTTGACGTGACAGAGCGGCTGAGCAGCAGTTTCCCGGTCCCTCGTAACGGTGTCAATACTATTGATTTAAAGCTGGTTTCAAGAACACGGGACGCCCATTATGGCAGAAACGCACCTCGGCATCCTCATTGGGCGAGCCATGTCAATTCTAGAAGCCGAACTTTGGTGTCCGCGTTTTTAAAACAACGATGCATTACAGTGAGGGACATGCCGTTACAAGCCAATTCTGGAATCAGAATAAATGGTTTCGGGAACAGCTTAAAAAATCAGGCCGTATTTTAAAACAATGTGCCTAATTGCTTTTTGCCTGTTTGTGAAAAAAAAAAAGATTAGTTTAGGTGGATGACAAAGGTGGATGGTTTAGGTGGATGATGGTTTAGGTGGATGACAAACTTTCCTTCACAGAAACTTACTCCACCTTGGGGATTTCCCTAAATCTGGTCGATTAACACCTGTCCTTCACTTCGAGTTGTTGATCAATTCGCTTTCGCGCTACTAACGACTAGCCTCCTGGTTAGCTCAGTTGGTAGAGTGCACGAGGTCGCGGGTTCGATTCCCGGCCGCGGCGGTCACTTTTCTGATGGAGGCGAAAAGCAAAAACGCCCATGTGTACGAGATTTCGGCGCACGATAAAGATCCCCAGGTGGTCAAAATTAATCCGGAGCCCTCCACTAAGGCGCGCCTCATCGCCTGCGTTGCGTCGGCGCGTTAAACCCTACAATCAATCAATCAGTTGGTAGAGCGACTGCTCCGGTTAAGCAGTGGTCCTGGGTTCGAATCCTGGACCAGGACGAATTTTTCTTCAACTGCGAAGTTTCTGAGAAAGCTGTATAGCTTTCCTTTGTAGCCGTATGGCTGTATTTAGGTGGATGACAAACTTTCCTTCACAGAAACTTACTCCACCTTGGGGATTTCCCCTAAATCTGGTCGAAAAAAAAGATGTGGCCCAGAGCAATTATTTAAAACAAACGTCGTCTTTTTTATCTTGTAACGTTTTGTAAAGCGAATCTGTTTATGGCTAGGCTTTCGTGGATTATTCGCGAGTGAAAATAACCTGGAAGGCTCCACGTGTCTTTGAAGCGCGAGGCGTTCCACGGTGCGAGGCGTTTGTGTGTGTGCGTTTGCTTGTTCGCGCGCGCATGCTTGCTGTTACTTGGGTCCGACCTTGCTTTAACTCGGAAGCTTTCTCAGTCTGGCTCTGTGCGACTGGCGTCGTCCATGTCTACACTCGCACCGCCCTCTCTTTGTTGCCCCTCCAAGCGCTTGCGTGCCTGGTTTCCCTTCCTTCCTCTTTCCCGTGGGGGGCGGGTACGTGGAAGGCGTCACGCACGCCTACTTTCACCCGGCTCCTTGGGGCGGCAGTAGTCGTGCACGCGAATGAAGTTGCATAGCTCCACAAGACAGGGAATTAAATATGTCTGTCCGATCAAGACAATAAACGAGCCCTTACCTCTGTTCAAAATACTGGGCCAAGTCAACTTCACTGCCCATCCACCGTCACAGAGTGGAATGGCTCATGATTATTTTCGCAGGTCTCCGTATGCCTATAGAAACGCAAAAAGCACGGGAAGGGCTCGCCTTTACGTGGACTTCCGTATAAGATAAACTCAATTTTGCATGTTTGAGCGTAATAGCAACACAAAGAGAGAGAGAGAGAGAGAGAGAGAGAGAGAGAGAGAGAGAGAGAGAGAGAGAGAGAGAGAGAGAGAGAGAGAGAGAGAGAGGGGGGGGGAGGGAGGGAGGGAGAGAGAGAGGGATGGAAGGGAGGGAGGGAGGGAGGGAGGGTGAGCGAGCAAGTGAGCGAAAACAGCAACAAAGAAATGATTTTTGACCGTATACTATAGCAGACACATTGCGATAGTTACTCTATAGTAAAAAGTTTACGCCTCTCTTTCAACTCCGCAACTTCCAGGCATTGTTCCGAAATAAGGAGGCATTAAACGAGCAATTAAACCTAACTGGATGGCTTTGGCGCTAAAAGGCGCGCTGTTGCTTTTTTTCTTTCTTTCGTGGAACCAAGGTAGCAGCCCGGTGGGGTTGAGGGTCGGTTGTGCCCCGTTCGTCTGCTCGATTTCTTAATCTGCCCGTACAGAATCTTTAACCGAGGCTAACAGCCCAGTTCTTGTAAGCAAGGCAATTTGCTCGCGCTTCTTATGAAATGAAGCTGTTAAAAAAAAAAAGAACGATCAGACGAAGAGATGCACCGAAAGGAATAAGTGGTAAAACAGCACGAGTGATCACGGAGACCCCAGAAAGCTTATAAATATCTGACCAGAAGCTTCGCTTGCCTGATGGCGCGTTTTTCCTCTTTCAGGTTGAAATGTATGCGCATGTGTCAAGCACACGCGCCATTAGAGAGACATCTGGAGGAAGGTCAGGTAAAAATAGCAACTTTCAGTGAGAATGAATTAATATCGCGACCATGCAGCCGCCTGATGTGGTGGCAAACTTTTCTTCCCGATGTCCTCTCACGCGGTGATGCCATCACATATATTACTCTGTATCATTCTTGTCTGATGGCTTCGCTCCCGAAAGCTCAAAAGGCGGAAGACGTCGTGAATTTTACATTAATTGACGACAAAATGAACGCCGGAAATACTGGCGTTGTGACCATGTGCGACATTATCTTTTTTTTTATTGTTTCTTGATCAGCTAAGTATTTCGCTTTTCAGCAGTGTGAAGAAAGGCACGCAACAAAAAGCGTGCCAGGAGGACGGATTACCTATGCGATGACGCTAAAGCATTTTATCCTTTTATACCTACTGCGGTCCTTGGTGTGCCATGAAATCAAAAGCTAATGATGTGCCAGCGTTCTCGTAGAAAATAGCGGCACGGCCGTTTACGACGATTTCACGTCCTGGGGAAAACGGCGAAACAAACGGTGGGTATTCGAGACAGTCAGTCGTAAATCTGCACAAGCGGTCGGAAGGGCCAACCGTCATCGAACGCGAAAAACCCCGTTTTCAATACTCCAAAGCGCGTAAGATCGGAAAAAGAAGCGCGGAGCTTACCGAAATAGGTTTTCCACGAAAGGAGCACGCTGGAAAAGAAAGATGCTGGAGTTCGAGGACGGAAGCTGCCCCTTTTTGGTTCTTTGAAGCTGACTTCGATGGTTCCTGTTTTTTCTTCTCTCTCTCTCTCTCTCTCTCTCTCTCTCTCTCTCTCTCTCTCTCTCTCTCTCTCTCTCTCTCTCTCTCTCTCTCTCTCTCTCTCTCTCTCTCTCTCTCTCTCTCTCTCTGTCGAAGTAAATTATTCGGAATGATAGCCTGCCCTTCGGGTCGTTATTCTGCATTGTGGGTACACGAAGAACTCCTCCAAGAAGGGCTCGTCTTGCCAGATATCGCAGTAGGTTTTAGTTTGTGTGTGCTTACACGACAGCGGCCTCTTTTTATTTTGTTTTTTATCACTCGAACCCGTCTCAAGCGCCGCCTTTTCATGCAACCCCTGGGGGCGGGAGACGTTTGAATAAAACAACAGATTGTTTCACTCAATGCTGTCAGTATATATTTCCACAACACGAAGCTAATACATGCATGCAAGAAAACCGCAGTTCGCTATACTATGTCTATTTGATCACCCCTCGCAAAGTATTCACTTTCTTAACTTTGATGTCATTGCTTAAGGAGGGCCACACAGTTTTTTTTTTTTGGGGGGGGGGTATTTTTTATGCACTGGAAGGGTATACAATAGATCGTTTTGTAGGAAATCTCCAGTTACACGCAATTATGGGGTGCACCGGTGTTTTTTAAAAATAGAAGGACGTTGGAGTGCTCCTGTCACAATAAAACATATGATATGCCAAGTATTGATATGCGATTACTTCAAAGGGGCTCAAACAATTTCTTCTTTGCTTTGCACGCGATTTTTGAATCGCAAGCAGCGCAAAGCTTAGAAATTGCAAGATTCTTCATAGAGGATTGTTCTTCAGTTTTCAGCGTGAGTTATTTAGTTTATTTGAGCAGAGCTTTTTCTGCTCAAACAAGCCCCCAAAATTTCCCTTTCCATCCCTTCGGCTATGTTTTTCGGTTTTATTAATAATACAAATCTTGTTTCTCGCAAGAGCGGAAGCTTGTTTCTCGAAACGTCACGCGTTGTTGTTTTGGTGGTCTGCGTCGAGGATTTCCATCCTTTTTTGCCGAGACATTGTTCGTGTTTGCCCACGCGAGAAAAATAAAAGAACAAATGATACTACTTAAGGGGTACTGACATTTTGTGCCCAGTTGTGCCATCAAGGCATCTCGTATTGAGAGAATAATAAATATCCGCATGATACTACAAACCAGGAAAAGAAAACCAATACAGCTAAAATGGGAAAGAGAGAGAGACAACGTCTGCGTACTGCCGTAAGCGAACAAGAATATCAAGAACACGGAAACAGATGTCATTGCCCTCGGCGAAATGTTCGAGCGCGGGATTCATGAAGAAAGGGCGAAAAGCAGCGCTGCGAGCTGATTTGACGATAGAAGCGGGACGAGAACGGTCTCACTGTCGCACACACGAAAAGGGAGCAACAAAAATCGAAGGCTTTATCCGGCGCTACTTTCGCGCCAACCGTACGACAGGTCGCGTCAGCCTCTGTTGCCGTCACCATTACGAGCCGATGCGACACATTCAGCGGCACACCGCTGTCGCATGTTTGTTTGTTTGTTTGTTTCTCTCCCGCGATAAAGTGCCTTGAAAGCGCGCTCCCTTGCAAAACGTGGGCGCTTGGAAGCCTGCATGAACCAATGAATTTAGCGAACAGCCGCCTCGAATTTTCTGCGACTCGCATAGAAGTTCCCCCTGTGCGCTTATTTGATTTCTCTTCGCACAAACTCCATCGCAACGCTATGCCAATCGGTGTGCCCTCCAGCTAAAGCCTAGCGGCGAATGCCAAACACCATTGACGATTGTGGATGGCTGATACCTCTCCACAAGTTTCTTGTGTATCCTGCTGTGTAAACACAGCAGGATACACAACCTCTTCCTTCTTGAGGAGGAGCTTTTCCTTTAGAAATGGATGCCTGCCTTGCTCCCAGGAGAAATTTCTCAGTGCGGACGTACGTATACGTCACAACGTATCGCTGCAGCCATTGTCGTGACTTACTCTTCACTCACAGACGCATGACCTGCCCTGCACTGACTTGGAGTTTCCGAAAGAAAAGTGGGAGCAAGATAAGTATTGTAATGGCGGTCATCCCACTCGCCCCTAACGCGTGGAAGGAACGAGGGGCGCTTTTACTTGTCACGAGAGACGGCTGGGTCCAGCAGAATGACACGCACTGCTCGAGCATCGCGATCGCGTCTGCTCCAAAGGGTGTCACCTGCTGCCTCAGTGACGAGACGACCGAGGAGAGCGTGTGTGTGCGCGCGTGTCTGCGTGTTTATAAATACGCCTGTCATTGCCTTTTGTGTCTCCAAACAATTTATTTATGTATAAACCTTGTATCTTTCGTGACGTCCTTACGTAGGACAAAACTGCATGAAAAAAGAAAGAAAGAAGGAAAACACTACGGGAGCACCCAAGCTTTCTCCTATCACGAAACAATGTGTGAGCATCATCTCTCGCCGCGAGTTATGCCGCCGAATAATTTCGCTGAGTTTCGTGCTGCTGAGCTCAGTGCAGCTGAATGTTCGATTTTGCGAAGCACGCGAGAAGACGAGCCGTCCGTGTTTCTAGTTTTCCCTCCTTTGCGTCTTTTCCTTTTCTCCGTTACTATGTTTAAATGTTGAATAGTTCTTGGTATTAGGCCTACATATAGGCTTAACGCTAGGCAACCTTGACGTTGGGTCAAACGACGTGCCAAACAGCGTCAAACACATTACATTGTACGCCAAGCTGCAGGTACCTGTTGGCGACGTTAGACCCCAATGAGTGACGGTAGGCCTCACGTCGGGCTGGCGCATACCCGTGTCCCCAAACCGCCTTCGTTGCGCCAGCAGTGGTTGTATATAGACCTTTTCGTCATCACTTTTTTTTTTCTATGAGCTACATGAACCGTCGCAGCCGCGCAACCAATTGGCACGTCAGGCCGGCGCTGACTTGCGTTCGCTTGATAATGGGGATTTTACACCTCCTTTTTAAGTGCAATGCACTTTATAAGCGACCCCAAACCTTCCACCGCCGGCGCCGTCCGTCCGCAGTCCTCCTATCCCCTAGCAACGGCGTGGAGCGGAGAGGAGCGTCGGTAGCAACGGCGCAGTGACGTCACTCACCACGTGACGACACGCCCCTCACCGCTCCTCGCGGCGCGCCGCGCGCGTCCCTCTCCCTTCCCCGCGCCGTGACGTCACATACTCCACCTCCTCTCCCCGGCAGCTGCCGTGCGCCGCTGTGTGTCACTCTCCCTCCCCGCGCCGTGACGTCACGCACCCGCACCTCCTCTCCCCTCGCTCGGCTGCAGCTGCCGTGCGCCGCTGTCCCTCTCCCCTTGCGCTCGCCTCCTCTCTCAGCCACCTGGCTCGGCGCGGCGTACCCCCCTATATTGGCCGCGAGGCCCACCACTGGAGAGGCCGGCGCTGCGATCGTTTTGACGTCACTTGTAGGATCACCGTTCCTATCTTGCTGCGTAGTTGGCTTGCAGCGCGTGACGCTTCGCTTAGGAAGCGCGTTCTAAAAGTATTTTCGTGTTAATTTCCTTCGTTTGAAGTTAATTCTCAGTGCTTCAAGCGCAGTTCGACCTAATGGTGACTGTATAACCGTATCAACTGTGGTAGATTATCCGCAAACACCATGAGCGTGGTGGTGTATTACGCATGCGACCGAAGCGTAAGCAGCGGCTTGTTTCCCCGATCAACAATGTGGACTACGACGATCGCCGAGTGAAGTTTCTAGATTTCCCTTGTTTGCAAGAAATGTATAAAGCACGACATCGTGAAGCGTTAACTGCTCGCAGAAGCACACGCACCCGCCGTGCCTGCCCGCACAGCCGACGGTGCGGCTCGAACCGACGCAGGTCGCGGCAGCAACAACTTGTCGCCGCTTTTTAAAATCACACAAGTCGTGGAAAAGAAGTTCCAGATTGGTGAAAGTGGATGTTAGTGTGATGAAAAATTCTGATAGGTAGTGTCGTCAGCTGTGGTTTTCAAAGTGATGCTGAAATATCTGCCGCGATTTACGCCGATCGGTCGCGGAGGTCGGTCCCGGCAGCGCCGGCCCGTTCACGCACGGTGCGGCGAGCGGCCGAAGGATGGCTACGCTTGCGCGCAAGAATCGACCGAGGCCGTGCAGGTATCTTGATCGTCGATCGCTTCAACGGAAGTCACCGCGCTTAAAGTTCCCAGTGCGGTGAAACGTTCTGTTAGGGACCGTCACTCGCAACTCTAACGGCGATGAAATATCTGCTGCGACGCCAAGCCTAAAGTTCCCAACATCCGATTACGTGCATCCGAAGCCGGCTGCGAGCTGTTGGCGAAGGCCCTCCCGTCGCGCACGCGCGTGTTGCGTTTGGGTTCCTCTAACTTCTTGGGGGCCCCCAACGCTCGGTTCTCCTATTCTAAATATCCCCTTTACCCGAAATCATTAACGACGTGTTTCGCCTCGTACGTAGCCTCGCCTTCTGTGAGAAGTCGTGAGTTTCGAAATTGATGTTTCAGAAATGCCGGCTTACTGTAAACATACAAAACACCCTGCAATTATAAATTACCACGCCGAGCACATAATGAAAACTAAATATAGCCTTGTCCGAACCCGCTCGAAGGCGTTAAAACTCGCGTTCATACCGTTCATACATTGCGGACAAGTCGCGAAAAGTAAACATCAGCCGTGCAGAGTACAGGCCGGCAGTGATCGTTAATCAAATCCGGGCATGACTATAAAACATCGTAGGGGAAATAGGCACTGATTAAGCAAAACTGCAGACTAAGACTATAACAATAATTTAAGCATGTGCGGCGAAGCAATCTGATCACCGTTCTCGCGTCATTCATTTACCACGCAGTTCGCGCGGTGAGATCATAAGTGAGCGACGCGTTTCCGTCGCTGTTACAAGGTGTTTGCTTGCACACACATGTCCCGTCACAAGTATTCCATAATGAATTTACAGCGTACTTTTCTCGGCATCAGTTGCATCGTCCTTGGCGTTAGCTGGCTGCGTATGTAAGAGCTGTGGGTCGCGATGGTAGCAACTACCTAAACGCGGCGGTGTCGCCGGGAACAAGCGAGTCGCTGATTGCTTGCCCGAATTATTTGGTTTACAGACAACTTTTTTGGTAATTTGTATCAAATCCACAAGGAGCGGGCGAGACGGTGGCCACAACAAAAAAAACACGCTTCCGCATACGCACGGGAAGTGTGTTGTAGCAGACGACAACACGATTCGGCGTCCTACAAGTGACGTCACTCGTAGGTGGCGCCACGGTATGTCCTCGAGGCCAATATGCAGCGATAAACCGCCAGACCTCCGTGGGTCGGCTCGCGCGCGCTCTCTCGCTACAGTCTCCTGCTCGCTCTGCTCCAGTTTAGACCGTTCGCTGGCTGGGCGCCTCTCAAGGCGATGTCAGAATTACTACGCCGTGTACTCTCGGCGCAAGAAATGCATTCGCACTTCCTCACGATTCCCTTCGGGGAGGTGGGGGCAATTTTTGGTTGTTCGAAACTGGGGGACGGCGCGTTCTTCCCCAACTAAGTGAAGTAAAGCTTTACAGATACGATTGACTGTATAAGTATTCGCTCACAGCGTTAATTGCTTTAGGAATCTACTAGACAGTTCCCGAGGCAGTATATCGTGTTTGTCACACTTTTTCTATACAGAAATGTCCTGTTTTCCCGCTAAGATTACTCAAGCTAGATGATTGATTTTGTGGCATCAATGTCTGTTTAAAAGCGAAAACGTGTTCTAAAAAACAGAAGAAAACAACACTGGAATCGTTACAAACAACATAGCATCTCCTCAACTCTCATGCAAATCCCAAGAAAAAACAGCGGAGCTTTTACAAGAAAATTGCTGTCAGTCCGAACTGCAGCCGCTTGGCGGTGCTATTTTGTCTGCAGTCTGGTTTCTCCGTTGCTGTAACCTTTAAAACTAAAACGTGCGTGTCTTTAGGAGCTTAAGCTTCGTCGTTCGTTCGAACTTTCTCAGCGTTTCCGGTTGCAGGAAAAAATGAGAGATTTTAGAATAAGGTACAATAAAAATACCCCCTGAGCGCTGTTATTCCGCACTGACCAGCTTTCACCTTGAGGACCAGCGACGCCTGATCAACCGGTCTACCCGGGATGCGGAAGCACGTGACTTCCTGAACTGAGGTCGCTCCCCACTTTTTTTTTTTTTTTTTTTTTTTTTTTTGTGCTCGATAAAGTGCTTCAGTGAGTTGTCCCTACTTTATGCGACTTGTCGAACATGGGCAACCCTTTGGCCGTGCTAGTCTAAAACTACTAGTTAAGTTATTTATAGTCACAGATAAACAAATCTTCGGAAAACTCAAATCTTCTTACGTGCTTTGACTGCGAATTACCATTATGGCTTCTTCTGGCGATACTTATTAGACTTCTTTAATGCTCTATCGTGTTCGCGTATGTTTCTCCGCTTTAGTTCCTTCGTCTCTTGGCGCGCATTACTTGGACAGGCAGCCTGGCTACACAACAGGCCACAGCTTCTCCAGAATCGCAGATCTCCGTGGCTAAGGGGCACCGGTTCTACTCATGCGCCATCACGTGCACCTGTCACGCGATATGGCGTTGGCACCGCAAGTACTATACATGCTAACTCTTGTTCAACCGCTGGCAACCTGCTGATGTCGCGTGGTAGTAAAAAACTTAGCTCATATTGTAGATACCCTGGTTTGATTCCCACAGGAATTTCGATGTGCCCGATTTCCTTTTCAAAATAATTAATTGAAATTGATTAACATACGCACCTTGGCATACGATATTTTGTCATTTTTACTCTTTACTGCGCAGGCCATTTTGTCCCCCCGTTTAACAACGCCGTTTTTTTAGATGCGACTGCATCTCATTCACTCGCCTTGTCCCTCCATACGGCGTTGCTGTCCGTCCACACCCCTCCCCCTACACTATAAAAAAATAATAGTTAGCGGCGCCCGGTTTCAATCCCACGACCCTGTGGCCGGAACGCGAGGTACATGGTGCTGTTCCCACTGCGCCACAAAACCAAGACAGAATCAAATGCTACGAACGCGCCTTATATCCTTGACTCATTCAAACTACGTCAAGAAGCTACTGATACAACGCATGATGGGGCAATGATTAACACTTGCAATAAAAGAAAAGAAGCTCCCACTTACAGCAACAATGATGGAGTAAAGGTCGTTGCGACAGCGAAGCCCCAAGCATACCACTTAGAGAGATTGACCAAGATTGGCAATAAAACATAATAATATTCATAAAACATATTAATCATACGCATTCCCGACACGTTTCACGCGATTTCAGAATCAATCCAACGGAAACACCAAGTGAACCCCACGATGCGTCGCATCTACACAGGGTTCCCCTCGCGGGGAGGTGGGCGCAATTTTTTCACCATGTGGTGCTTACCGCTTTCGCCCTAAGAGATAGTGAGAGAGAGAGAGAGAGAGAGAGAGAGAGAGAGAGAGAGAGAGAGAGAGAGAGAGAGAGAGAGAGAGAGAGAGAGAGTTCTTGCGACGGTCACCCTCAATGAATTCTTTACGTGTTTATTAGATTGCTTTTTCCTAGTTATCCCTTTACCTTTACGTTTCTCCTTTTCAACCATACCAACGCTGTCCTCGAATGGTATCCAAGCAGCATGATCGCATCGCAGTGAGCACACCCAGGACCAGACCGAACCAACTGTCGTCTTTATTTACCAGACTATAGCTAGGCCGAACTATGATCGTCAGATAATTTATGGCTCCACTTGGGTACCTTGTCCTATCCTTTAACAAAAAATGCGTAATGGGATAGGTTGCGAATCCAGACGGGCCAGACGACAGTCCAGACGACAGTCCAGACGGGCCATGTACAGGTAAGTGTTCTCGGAAGTCGCAAATTGCTGAAAAATAACCAGGCTTAAGGAGGTTGCTAATCTATGCTGCGTCACACTCGCAAACGCCAACTCGCCCTGCGAGTACCGAATGGAAGTCTTCGCCAAATTAACGGCATTCGCGAAAAAGCCAGAAGCTTCACACTTGAAGCAAGGAACGAGGTATACAACCTGTTTAGGTGCTATCTCAGTAGGCGAAACTGCATTTTCTAAACGGATAGGCCAACTTAAGGGGCTAATTATTGCTTGGTTGCTCGCGTGCTGTCACTGCATATATTTGATGTTCACTGCCGTTTCCCATAAGTAATTAAACATTATTGCGCTATTACGTTCTTTATTAGATTTCAGGGCCGCCGGAAGAAACTGCACTATCTTAATGCCTTTTTTTTTTTCTAAGGGCTAAACAAATGGCACCTATCCTGCATCTTTTTCGAAAAAATCGTACATATGCGCAAATAAGGAACCATGCCTTAACGATCGCACAGAACTATCGTCCTTAGACATCGGTCTTTTCCATCACCTTCTTAGAAGGCGCGCAAAGCTCTTCTTCGTGTTCTTAACGATACACTTCGTGCCGGGGAAAGGACTATAAGCGTGCTCGCGTTTCGCTCCTAGATCCTCCTTTTACGCCTGCCCTCTCTTTTATCCCTCGAACCTCACTCCCCCAGTGCAGGGTAGAAAATCTGGCACTGCACCTGGTTAAGCCCCCCGACTTTCCGTTCGCTTTTCTCCTCTTTTTCCATCGTCCTCAGACACAAGGCCTAACTCAAGGTTAGCTTCTAACTGCATAGTGAAGTAGTTTATGAATCGAACACGACGGTACCATGAAAAAAGTTTGGCGTTGAACTTCGGCCTAACTGAGATGTTAAAAAATATATGGTAACGGTATAACGAAACGGCAATTTGCTATTAAATACGAGATAAACCACGACAGCGCGGAGAAAATACGGCTAAGTAAGTTTATTACAATCCCTAGATAAATAAAAATATACATCAATTATTGTTTCTCTCATATAGGTATGCAGCTCCGTTGTCGAAAAGCAACTTTATTACCATGTTCACGGCTAGCCTTTGCATGCATGTCCGCTTCAATGGCTGATGTAACACATGGACAAAATAACGAGCAATGCAATATTCAGACGGCGGTCGTAAAGTGCGCAAGAGTTATTTCGTTGCATCAAGCTTAAATGCTATAAAACACGTAATGGCCGTTAAGCCAACACTTTCCATTACATTTACTGTTACGTAGTTACGGTTTTTACGATAGGCCATGGATACTGCGAGTTGCACGATCGAGCGGCCAGCCGGGTCGCGTATACGCAATGGGACTTCCCGCCCCACGAGTATGCGGTCGGGAGGGCGGTAGACTCGTGGGCGGTTGCTGCAAACCGAAAGCTTAGTGGTCTCTGGCCATGTCGCAGTGATTGTACTATTAGCAATGATGAAATTTGGCTCCCCTTTAACAGTCTAACCCCGGAATTCTGCGTAAATTACGCACGTTGGAATCTTTCTGTTCGCAGTCTTTTCTTGGTATGCACGCCTGTTGGGCTTCAGTTTACGCACGACAAAAAAGAAAAAAAAAAAAAGTAGAATTGGCGCCTTAGGAATGTAGTGCGAACATAGCATAAGACGTTTGTGGCTGATGCACTTTAATGTCGAATGCTCACATTTATGCTACGCTATATTAGTTAGTTTGAAAATCACGTTTGACTCGAATCAACCACTTCGATTTTGATTTTATGTATAACGAGAGCCTCAATTTTTAAAACATCGTCAGTGAGTGTTGTGGGGGGAATTTTCAATCACTTATTCATGAATTTAATTTTCATGGTGCGTTACCAAACGCGCACTGAAGAAAGCATGGAAAGCGATTTTGCGTGGGCATGGTGAAATGAACGCACGTAAAAGCCTCCTGAATTGTCTAGGTACATATATTTAGCAGAAGTCCTCCTCAGGTTTTGTGTTCAATATGCAAAAAAAAAAAAAAAATGTTAGCAAGCGAGTTTTTTGCCTTTTTTTTTTTCACTAATATTACAATCGCCAATTTGCATAGATGAATAAATGGACGACCACATTCGGTGGTTGAATTAAAATGTTGATTGTGATTGTTGCCACCTTTGGGCGCTTAATGGGAGAAAACAAGTATAACCCGAAAAACCTAAAGCAAGGGCAGAAAAAATGAAAAATAACTGGACGTTACCTATACCCGTTGAACAAATCGTGCACAGTGGAACGAAAATTCAATAACTGCAAAAGCAGGCGTAAATTGAATACCACGATAAAATTGTCTTTAGTTTACTTCCATTAGCATCAATCTTCTCCGTTATAGTTGAGAGTTCGGCGAGTATGTTGTTTGACCTTCTGTAATGCGCAGTATCAGGACAAAAATTGGCAGCGTTTGAGGGAACAAACCAGCCAGCTAGCGGTACAAGGTACGGGTGGGTTCAAGAGAACAACTTCAGTAGATTTCCTCGCGCAATAAGTATGCCGTCGTGCACCCAAACAAAACTTTTGTGCCACCAGATCTTTTTCATCGCTCGAAAATCTTAATACTGACAGCGACTGCTGGGAGTAATGATTAGAGTCAGGCCATGCATTTTCGTATTACGGACGAAGCCCCTTAGGGGCTCGGGCTGTCGGAGTCTTCTGTCGTCGTCGTCGTTTCATTTAGTCATGGCACTAAAATACTCGGACACTCGTTTTCCAACGCCTCGGGCTAGAACGTAACGCGTACTAGAAGAACACCCCGGGACAATCGTTTTCTAACGCCTCGTGCTGGAACGTTTCATCTTCGTGGTAAAAAACGCGTTCTAAAGGAACACACCGCGACACTTGTTTTCCAACGCCTCGCTCTAAACGCTTCGAGCTTCAAAGACACGAGACTTTTACAGTAAAACTGAATACCTCTACCCCCAACGGTGTCGTCTCCGTGGGCAAAAACGCCAAGGCGCCAAGGCCTAAGACGCCGAGCGCTCAGCATTGAAACCGCATTATATACTTCATCGAAACTTCGAAACCGCATCTTACATCAAAACCGCATCATCGAAACCACGTCATACACTTATACACTGCATGCTCCTCTCCTCCCCAGGTTTCACGTTAGTGGAGATGGCCCGTTTCTTTTTTTTGTTCAAAAAATTGTAAATCTCGAACTCTTATTTAATTTAAGGAGGAGATGTCTGTAACCTGTCTTTTTATAGCTCATTTTTTTACAAATGTCCAAGATGGAAATCAAATAGGGAACGCTGTGTACGACAGTTGCAGCGATATTTCATGTTACCCAAACCTTGACGGCTTAATTATCGCTCGCCGACGGCCAGGCTATTTTAGCCGATGGGTGCCGACATCCAACTTGGCACCTCTACTCCAAAAGGTGGAACAGCGCAAAGACGTGTTCTCCAGCACGGTGCTGCTAAGGCCTGCTCCTTCGCCAATGGCAGCGTATGGACAAATTTATAGTAAATTTGCTCAACTGGCTTATTTACTTTTTGTTCCCGTGTGCTGGAAAAGTAGAGAGTGGCTGTCAGGGTAAAAAAATAAAAATAAAAGCGAAGGAAGCCCAAACGGAGGTGCTCGGAAGAAAGTTGTCGCAAAGCTTAATGCGCAGAAAAAAAAAATTATTCGGAAATATTTCTGCCGCTCTGACGAATTTGATTTATTTTTCGTTTTCGATTGACGAAAAACAAAGGCCAGTTATATGAAATGGTAAACCCGTGCACGTTAGGTGTACACTAAAATGTGTGAATAATAACACGAGTGGGAGTTCTTGCGCACGACGGCAGCCGAGTAGAGGTGGCAATAAGGGCAAGCTGGGACTCGACGCTTCGCAATCACCGGCGCTAAAGACCAGACATTGCTCCATAACCGCGTCTACGGATGTACCAAATCTCATCACCCAGAAGTGACCTTTATTTCATACCAGCATTGACCTCTCCGCTCCCTACCTTTTCTTTAGTGGAGAGCCTGAAAGCTTGCTCTATTCGCATCTGATTGTGCAAGAGCATAGCCTCTAGTTCCTAAAGAAAAAAATAGTTGGCTAGGTGCTGATAATTGTCGCACCTATTCGCAGACATTCGCCAAACGCCGGCCTTCCATTCTTTTTGTTCTATATCAGTCTAGAACAATTATGGTCAGCTATTTAAGGACGTGCAACATAGTACTTTTTGCTTTGTCTCATGAACCCAGCTCTTCGCGGTGGCTCAGTGGCGAAGGCGTTGCGCTGCTGAGCACGAGGTCGCGGGCTCGATTCCCGGCCGCGGCGGCCGCTTTTCTGATGGAGGCGAAAAGCAAAAACGCCCATGAGCACGAGATTTCGGCGCACGTTAATGATCCCCAGGTGGTCCAAATTAATCCGGAGCCCTCCACTACGGCGCGCCTCATCGCCTGCGTTGCGTCGGCGCGTTAAACCCAACAATCAATCAATCTTCGGGGCAATGCACAAGACTAAAAAAAGCGCTACCAGGTCCCCAAGAATAAGTGGTCAAGTAATGCGAACTTTACTCCTATATGATAACATCTTCACGACGGTCAATAACCCATTTAAAAGTGAATTTAATTAGTGCGATATCATATATGCCCCGTTCTTCGGAAATGCGTTGTGTGAGTGACTATGGGGTACCAAAAATCAATAGTGCTATTGATTTTGATTGACTAAAAGCCCGACTGGCTGCGAAGGAGGGTGCGCGCCGGCCTAACGCCCTCATTGGCGGCGACGCGTCATGTAGCCGCGAACGCGAGTGTGAATTCGCTGCAAACGCGGGTGGGTGCGCTATACTTGGCACGTCGTTAGCCTCAACGTAAAAGTCACCCAACGTTGTGGCTGAATATAGGCCTAGCAAAGTTCTCACATATTTACTTAAGCGGATTGGCCAATGATGGTGACAGCTGCGCCAGAAGCTACCGGCCTATTCCGCAATTCGCATTGACTGCGACGTCAACATACCCAGCCAGACATATGCTTTCGCGGGGGCTTCGTGTTTCCCTGAATGTTGTTTTATGCTTGCCGGTATTTCTTGACGGTCACACTCATCTTGTGTCCCTAAAAGTTAAACACATACTACGACACACTTATCCTCCACTCTATCGCTCTTACCCTATATCCCCTCAACTGGCACTTCTGCCTTTCTCCTAGTATCCTCCACCACGTGGTGTAGGCTTGCCAACACACCCTATTTCTGTTGTACTGTGTTCCTTCATCCTGTCTTCTGAGCTATTGTTTCCTCAGTATGTTCCACCAACTCGCCAACAACTCGCTCCTACCTCTCACCCCGATCCTAAAACCTTCTCCCGAGCAGTGCTGCTGACCCGAGCCTGCTGACCAGCTCTGACCACGCTGACCAGATATCTCTGGCCACCCGGGACGGTGCTGCAGCCTAGGCTCAAGGGTAGCTGTACTAAGGCCAACCCATCTTACCGAGTGACGGCTCAACCACCGCAACCATTTTCTGGAATAAAAGTTCATTCTTTTTTATGTTGTTTCAAAAAAAAAATGTAAACCTTAATTATCGCAGAAAAGCAAACATTGGAAGGAGAGTTTGCACACGCACACACATAATAAAAAAACGGTTCTCACGATGAAACTTGGCGTAAAGCGCCGAAGGTGCAATTGCGGTATGAGGCGCAGCGTGATGCATAGCGAAGGGGTAAATTAGTCCCCCTGGGGATCTGTATAATAATCTGCGACGAAATCTCGTTGACCTGGACGCCTTTGTTTGTTACATCCACCATGGCCAACACGTCCTCGTGCACGGTACTGAACGGGCGAGATCATGCTTCGTCAGTCTGCATAAAACCGGCGCAATATTTTCATTTCAACAGTAGACAAGGGAGAATGCCGGCGGTAATTTCTGAGGCGAGAGACATTTGCTAACACAGCGGCAAAGGAGCCTAGTTGGTATATTATACTGAGCAAGAAATGAAGCGCTGCCGAACACGAAGGACGGCGAAATACAGGGGTAAGAAAACGAAGCGTACACAAAGCGCTCTGTGCTGTACGTTTCGTTTTGTTACCACTCTCTTCCGTCGTACTTCTTGGCCAAGAAGGCAATTAGATAACAGGGGACGGGAAATGGGGGCACGATAAAAAAATGCCTAGTTGTGTGGCACTTTTTACACCATACTCCCAAGGGAACTCGACCGGTACGAGCGGCAGTGTCTGAAAAACACCAGGCTGCTGCGGCGGTAAAAGCCTGTCGTGGTAACCAATGTTATTTTACCAATGCATGACCAACAAGTCCAGTTGTGTTGCCTGATTCAGGTAAAGTGCGTGAAAGTCTACCGAGTAGCCGCGCTAGGAGAATTGATAAGAGGGACTAACATAACCTTTATATCAGATAGAGGCCTGCGAGAAAGGGGAACGACTCAGCCCTACCCCTTTCGCACCTGAGCCCCCCCCCTCATAACCGTACTCTTAGGGATGAAGCGTGGTTATACGGGGACCCAAAGCATGCGTTCGCATGTACAAGCTGGCACCTGGGGCGGAATTCTGAGTTGTGTCCGTTTGGAAAACACCCGTTTCGCGTACGTTTCAGTCATGACGTAGGTTTACTTGCGAGGCCTCTGAGCAATGAATGTGCTGCGTCACATCTGTTCGTCTGCTTTCAGCCAATCAGGGCGCTCGCTCTTAACAGACACTTTGAAACTGGAATGAAATGGACTAGCTGAGAATTACACCCCTGTATCGTTACTGGCTTAAATGGTACCGCTAGTTTTGCAGTGCTGTGGTGGAGGGGTCGATGTCCCATTGAAATGTGCATGGTCGCTCAGAATCCATGGAGAAGACGCAGCTAGCCAATTTTGCCGTGTGATTGCTGGTTACAAAAAAAAAAAAATATGGCAGTCTGACTTCTCTACAAGAGTAAGTCGCGGCACGTAATGCTTTTCATGGGGCAGTTTAAATGGGCCAACAAGATAAAACGCAACCTCATTCAGTTTGAAAGAAATAGCCTTTGGGTATTCACTCAGCTTAATTCCAGCCTCGAAATACGCTTTGTTCAACGAAAAAGGCAAGAAACGTTAAAAGATTCAAACTCAAATTTCACGCTGCAGGGACAAAATAACGGCAGCAGTTACGCAATAGAGGGAACACTGAAATAATATTTATTACTGCGTTAACTGCCCTTTAGCATTCAAGTGATGGGGCCAAACAAAACTAGAAGCGCTGCTACAATTGCCCAGTCATGTTTCTTGGCGGTGACTTTGGTCGGCGGCCGCTAATCGCACAAACAAGATTCTGCAACGTCATAGAAACCTCGCCAGAAAGTTAGATTGATTGATTGTAGGGTTTAACGCGCCAACGCAACGCAGGTGATGAGGCGCGCTGTAGTGGAGGGCTCCGGGCTAATTTTGACCACCTGGGGGTCTCTAATGTGCGCCGAAACCTTGAGCACACGGGCGTTTAAGCTTTTCGCCTCCATCAACCTCGCCAGAAAGTTGCTCGGGAGTTGTCACTGCTTTATTTGTTTTTCTTAATATCTGATTATTTGTTTAAAGTGTGTGGTAAAATTGGTATCACTGTTATCGGGATCAAACAGCCCTTTAATAAACCGAACGTGTATTTTTTCTTCGTGGCCCCTTAAACGTAGCACAGTACATTGTGAGAACGGGACAAATACGGCCAGGGAAAGCGCGTTTGTCTCCGCACGTGTTGGTGTCCCTCCTGTGTCCCCCACCGCGGCGGTTGATAGCAATCGTGACGTACTGAGAGCGGGTACGGGCGCAGGCTAACAAAATCAACCAATTAAACAAACAAACAAACAAACAAACAAAAAAACGATCAAAGAAAGCACAAATTCGATTCCTTGATTACAAAGAGCGAAAAAGGTACAACGAATTCTAAAAAAGAAAAATACAACAAGGAATACCAAATTTTTTTATATGCGATTTCGGGGTGTCTGTTTTGCTTCTGCGTAATTTTTTTCAGGGTTAAGCCGGTGCATGTAAGGCTTTTTTATCTCTATTCATTGGCAAGATTTCAAGAAACACGCTTTGATGTCTGCTTTTCATTTGGTCTAAATCTTGCATTTTTCCCCCAGTCTTAATTTCTTTTTTTATTTGTCGTTTACCGCCCCGTAGCAACACCCGCCTCTACCGAAGCTGAAGCTTCGGGCGATCCTAAGAACTTTCTCTTGCTCCTCTCTCTCGTCCTTTGTTTTTCGGTCCCCTTACTGTCGTCATCGCTGCTAAGGCCGTGAGCTTAGGCTTACTCGAGTCCTCGGGTTGAAATATATCGGCCCGTTTACTAAGCGCATCAGGAAGAGGAATCGTCTTCGGTCAAAGCGGCATCCATACAGTCGGCAAAGAAAGCCGTGCGTGGGCGAAAAGAAAGTTATCGCGCAGGACAGGCGGGAGATTAATCGTGGTCCCGAATGGAGGCCTCTTCAAGAGGGAAAGCAGTGGCTTCGTGGCGACGTTCCTGCGCGGGGTTAATGCCAGGCCAGTAAGAACTGCGACGTACCTTTGCTATCCTGAATAATGAAGCTGGATTTGCTGAGGAGCGATGTTGTGCTATGACCGAACGCTGGCGGAAAAAAGTTTCCCGGAGGTTTCTGGGCTCTCCATTGCCCATGTGAACGTCAGAGGCTGATTGTCTATTGCAAAACTGAAGGCTAACAGACAGCAAACGGTAATTTGATTCTTGCCGGAAAGATTGCTTAATACATCATTTTCGGGCACTATTGTACATCTGGTCGTTGTTTGAGGATAAAAGCCGCCGACGTGGATTGTAAGGGTTGGCGTGCAGCGAGGAAGCTGGTCATGATATTGGGCTGTTGTTTGGTTATCCAGTGTGCTAGGACTAGGTGAAACGACAATAGCACTTGCAAGCTGAAAGCGGCGTATTCAACTATATCCGTTTTGTTTATGTATGCTCGTGGACAAACGTCTTTTCCGGTGAAATGCAAAGTGATGTTGGTGTGCAGAGGAATCGATCCAAACAATCCCGCAACAGTTACCACCGGCTCAACAAAAAACAAGACATACCAAACAAAACCAAAACAACAAGACACTGAAAAGCTAAGCTCCTTTTAGCATTAATTAAGTACGGCGGTTTTCTGGGTGAACAATTTTTATCAAGCAACACCTACCTAACCAGCAGTATACGCATACCAAGTTCTTGGCGCGTCTTGTTTTCAAGAAGGGTTTTAAACAATTTCTTACTTTTGCTGGAGAAGTAATTTGCTCAGAGAGTTTGAACATGTGGTTAAGAACTGCTTTGTTCTGAGTGTCATGACAGGGCAGGTTCTGACCTCGGAGAAACGCTGTTGGAATGGCAGGGTCGAATTAACCAGAGCTTGAAAGGGGAACTAGTTAGTTTTTAACTGGTAGCACTGTAATACATTCCCCCTTTTTTTCAGGAAATGAGTAGCGTGTTCAGTTATTTTGCTTTCGGTAACGCTTGCAACGCTGATAAAAACACGCCCGGGATCTGACAGGGTGACCACTCCAGATTTTGTGTAATCATTTCGCTGTGTCTCTTCAGCGTATGGCTTGCTATTGTGAGCCATATATAAAATAAACGAAGATAATATCCTGCTTCCCGTACTTCAAAACCTACCCGTTTCCACTTCAATGTTCCGGCAGCACGCGAACGATTCTTCTCGACCTACTTTTCCTTCCACGCAAGCTTGAAGTGCGGTCACTAAAGTGAAGCTCAGGAAAACGAACTGCAGGAGCGTGGGATATTCGTGCGCGGATGCTTAATGGTGAGGTGAAAGAGAAGAGTGCAAGTGAGTAATTGGGTGCCTGAATGCAGGCGCGTAGGCTGCGCGCGTTCCCCGTTCCGCTCGCGCCTCTAGACGGGCCGACAACGTCTTGAAGCAAAAGTGGTAACGAGTGGGCGACAGCTTATAAGCTGCGCTGACCAGGGTTACGGGGAACATGCATAAATGAGGAGGCAGATGCTTTGACACTACACAAACTCCCATCAAAATCAACACGTCTGTCGTTTCCGTTCAAGCTGCTTCATTTAAACCCTCGGTACTGAGTTCCCCCCCAACCTTACACGTATTATCACGGAGTGTGCAGTGGAAGTCAGGGGCACTATGGCTAGACAGGACACTGGCAAACTTTCACAGGAGACGAAAGATCTAATTAGGAAACGGCAAACCATGAAAATCTCCACCGCAGCTGACAGAATATAACTAGCGGAGCTTTCGAAGTTAATCAATAAGCGTAAGACAGCTGACATACGGAAGTATAATATGGAGAGGTTCGAATACGCTGTAAAGAACGGAGGTAGCCTGAAAGCTGTGAAGAGGCGTCTTGGTGTGGGGAAAAATCAGATGTATGCACTTAAAGATAAGCAAGGCAATGTCATCACAAATAGGGATAAAATAGTCACAGTGGCCGAGGAGTTCTACAGGGATCTGTACAGTAGCCGGGACATCCAGGATAATGCCGAACAAGACAGTAGTTCAGAGGAGATAGACATCCCACCAGTAACGACCGACGAAGTAAGGAAGGCTTTGAAAGAAATGAAAGGGGGTAAAGCACCTGGTGAGGATCAGATAACAGCAGACCTCTTGAAGGATGGCGGAGAAATTGTACTTGAAAAACTGGCAAACCTGTATACGCAATGCCTAATGACTGCAATGGTTCCGGAATCTTGGAAGAACGCGAACATCATCCTAATCCATAAGAAAGGCGACATGAAGTACTTGAAAAATTACAGGCCGATCAGCTTACTGTCAGTCGTCTACAAGGTACTTACCAAGGTAATCGCTAACAGAATTTCGGCAACCTTAGATTTCAGTCAGCCTAAAGAACAAGCAGGGTTCCGTAAAGGTTATTCAACAATGGACCATATTCACACGATCAATCAGGTGATAGAGAAGTGCGCTGAGTATACTGAACGCCCTATATATGTATAGCCTTCATAGATTATGAGAAAGCATTTGACTCGGTCGAAACCCTAGCAGTTATTCAGGCATTACGGAACCAGGGGGTAGATGAGCATTATGTAAGAATACTAGAGGATATCTACAATGGATCCACAGCTACCATCATCCTCCATAAGGAGAGCAGCAAAATACCTATAAGGAAGGGTGTCAGACAAGGAGACACAATCTCTCCAATGTTATTCACAGCATGTTTACAAGAAGTATTTAGAACGTTGGATTGGGAACAGGTGGGAGTAAGGGTTAATGGACAATACCTTAGTAACCTCAGATTTGCTGATGACATTGCCTTGCTAAGTAACTCGGGCGACGAATTGCAAAGCATGCTTTCCGCACTGGACAAGCAGAGTACAACCGTGGGGCTGAAAATTAATATGCAGAAAACTAAATAATGATCAATAACCTTGGGACAGCACAGCGGTTTGAGATAGGTGGCGAGGCAGTGGAAGTGGTAAGCGAATATATCTACTTAGGCCAAGTTGTGACCCCAGATCCCAACCATAAGGCCGAGATAATTAGAAGGAGCAGAATGGGGTGGGGTGCATATGGCAGGCATTCTCAGATAATGAATAGCAGCCTACCATTGTCGCTGAAGAAGAAAGTGTATGACAGCTGCATCTTACCGGTACTCACCCATGGGGCAGAAACTTGGAGGCTCACTAAGAGGGTTCAACTTAAATTGAGAACGACTCAGCGGGCAATGGAGCGGAAAAGGATAGGTGTAACATTAAGGCACAAGAAGAGAGCGGAGTGGGTCAGGGAACAAACACGTGTTAAGGACATATTAGTAGAGATTAAGAAGAAGAAATGGACGTGGGCAGGGCATGTGATGCGCAGGCAAGATAACCGCTGGTCATTAAGGGTAACACAGTGGATCCCTAGAGAAGGCAAGCGCTGCAGGGGGCGGCAGAAAGTTAGATGGGAAGATGAGATCAAGAAGTTTGCGGGAATAAATTGGTCGCAGTTGGCACAGGACCGAGGTAATTGGAGAATAATGGGAGAGGCCTTTGCCCTGCAGTGGGCGTAGATAGGCTGGTGGTGGCGATGATGATGATGATGATAATGATAATGATGATGATGACTGAGTTCCAGCTACTGCTGTCATCGGAACGTACAGTCTTTGTCAATATTTTCTAGGCCAAGCCGAAAGTGCGCCGGCCGCAAAAAAATTCAGTGTACGAGCTTGCGTCCGGAGCGAGGCTTAAATGTTTTATGCCAGAAAGCTAGAGCTATTGTTCCCCTTCTTTGTTAGTGTCATAAAATATTTTGTCACATTTAAGCGTAAAACTTATTCTTCGAATTCTTTGTGGTCGAGAAGGCGTAGGATTGGCCCAGAAAATTTTGACAAAGGGTGTACCATCTCGCGAACGTCTGTGTTTATTGTTTATGGGTTTGCTGTTTTGAATAGTGACTGCATGCGCTACGCCGTCCACATTGAGGCGCACTTCAGGCGGCGAATGTTGTAAAAGTGCAGAAATTCCTTCGAGGGCCGCTCAGTGGACACAGAGCATATATTTGTCACAATCACGCAACCCATGTTCACCATAAATATATGTCCCGTTTCGAAATTCGGCCCGTCTGTATAGCCTCATAAGCGCCAGTTTATAACCCCGCCTGAACTGTGCTACTTCCATGCATGAGAAAATTGAGCCTGTTTAGGGGATAACATTGGAATCACCAGCGTGTGATTGTCCAGCACGAAACGAGCGTCGTTTTCAGACTTCCATTAATGGCATTTCGTATGTACCAGACTTAAATATACTTTGCCCGTTTATAAATTGTTTCAAGCGTTAGGGCGTGATGCAACTTGTTTTAAAGTGCAGATGCATTAAAACGTGAGTGGTCGGATCTTTACCCCAAGCATACGAGGACTCATTCTGGATAGCGGTGAGAAACGAGAGATTAACGTCGTTATAAAACTGTGAAATCTTGCGTAACCATATTAATGGAACTTTGTGTCGCCCGCGATGCCCCAAAGTGGGCGAACATGATACAGCTCGTTTTATCGTGTTCGCACAGTTGCAACTGTTTCTTGCAGCAATACTTCACCGGTCGAGCTAAATTAGTTTCATAAGAGCCGGATTCTGCTCTTTAACACACCAACATGGTTGCATAACAAAAACAAAAACAATAAAAAAACAGACCTTTCAAGTAGCAAATTTTCGCTTATTTATGTTAGGCACTGCGTGCTTAACCTCAAATGTACATACCTCTGGGTTTTCTTTTTGCTTTTATGTTGGCGATAAAAAACACTGATGTACTCACGTTTCCCTATTGACACTTGCACATATGACAGTTGGGTAGGGCTGCTACAACTCCATGTTTTCTCCAATTCACGAACACACAGTCCTTATTAAAACAGTTGAGATGAGTTCGCTTTAGGAAAGCGAAGCCTAAAATTCTACACGAAAATAACGATGCCAAAGGGAACTTGTGAAGGCGCGTCACAATATTCTTCGCTTAAAACGTGAGCATATATTTTCTGGAAAAAGGTTTGAGAATGTAGATATGTACCTAATAATTAAAAAAGAGTAATTGAAAAATATCAACCTGATAACGATAAAAATAAGCGACGCGGGTTTCAAAACACAAAGGACACTATGTGGTACATGCGACAGAAGCGTTGAATTTGTTCGAAGACATGCTAGTGGCTGCAGGCGGGTTCGCGAATGGTTATAATTGGTTAAAAAAACGGAAGCGAGAGGTTGCTACAACGTTGGAACTTATTATTACGAACTTAGTAAGTTCTGCGTCAAAAGACTTTTTCCCCCAAATTGAAAAATGATTCTAAATTGTGTGTAAATACATGATCTCGAGTTCACAAGGGGCCGTCGCCTGATGAATAAATCATTACCACACGAGGACGCGAAAAAAGCTGTTTTATGCCTTCATCAAAATTCTGGGGAAGAAAAAAAGAAATAAAGGACAATCTAGTGGGTTCAACAGCGTATCTCAAGGTTAGAGCTATAAGAAATCTTGACATAATTCCACAGACATAAAAAATGGCTCCCTGAAGCACCTGATCTGCCTTGCTTCGCAAGGAAGCTATAGCAAAAAAGAAAACTGCGCTTACAGTTTTCGACGTGAATATTTTGGAGCAAGATCGAAAAAGACCGAGCCCATCAAATATCACTTACGCCGATCAACATGAGCGACTTTGAGTCAGTGTGGTGCGCGGTATTGATTTAAAGAACGAGCAAAACCGCACAGGCTGAACACTTAGTCCAAGCTGCTGGCTAGATACAGCCGAAAGGCGAAAAAAGAAATCAGGCAATTCTGGGAAAGGTTTCCGGAGCGTAAAGGCGGTGAAAAATAAGTGCCTCTGACCTCTGAAATAGTTCTTGGCTTTTAATTCCAAAATCCTGGACGCAAGACGCCTGGTAGTGTACTAGCGCTAGGGAAGCACTGATGCTACTTATGTGTGACGGTACGTCCAATGGTGACATATTTATTGTTTTCCTGCACTCTTCCTAAATATGGGACACCCTGTTTATGCGGTCTAAAGTGCAAGGATAAACTGGTTCACCGAAAGACAACATTTCCTTCTGCAGGCACTTCTATTAAAAAAAAAAACAGGATGCATAAGCACCTATTATGAGTAGTGAGTATGAAAGCATTCATGTCCCATTCAACGCCGCAGGGAGCTCGTCTCAGCGCGAAACGGTAATCGAACCGGTTTAATCATATATGCACTCCGCTTTTTCGCGTGGCTCCGCGGACGCCTGCACGGGGGAACCGTCAAAACAGCACGACGAAAGGGCACGCCACAGAAGAGCACCGACATAACAGCACGGCGTATTTTTGCAGGGTTCAGATTGACTGCCTAGGTGATCTTCCCGAAATACCACTTTTCGGAAATGGTTTTCAGTTTCTGGACGTTCAGTTTCTCGAACGAAAAATTTGAGGATGGTCCTACAAATGGCTCATGCCTAAATGTACAGTTGCGTTAAAAGGAATGTGCTACACCACGGATGGGACCAATCGCAATTTCGTTCGTACCAATCGCATTTGCTCTTTAAAACAAAAGATCAATTACCAACTATCCCGAAATTACTTTACTGAAACGTATAAATACACGATTCTTTCCGATTCACCGAAAGTGGAAGGAATTGAGTAGAAGGAAAGTACTGTTCCCATTGCCTGAACTAGCTGAGGGAAGATGCGTGAACGTGCTGTATAGAACCGGTCTAGGCACACTACGCGAATCTTAGTGCGTTGCACCCATCGGCTGGCAGCGTTTTTGTTTTTAAAATACGATATATTGTCTCCCCATCGCCACAGTAGCTGCAATAAGAGCCATACCTAAGTAATGCCTGATGGAGGCGAAAAGCAAAACGCCCGTGTGTACGAGGTTTCGGCGCACGTTAAAGATCCCCAGGTGGTCAAAATTAATCCGGAGCCCTCCACTACGGCGCGCATCATCGCCTGCGTTACGTCGGCGCGTTAAAACCTACAATCAGTCAATTACCTAAGTAATGCCAATATGGCAGCGATAGCTGTTAATGAATGCGATATCGAGGGGACTGTGATGTCAGCATTTCTAATTTACAAATAAGAACAATATATTATTGCCTTTCACTGATGCTGTTGTACACAGTACTGCGGACTCAATATGTTTATACACACTTTAAATCGCACCTCCTTCCCTTCTTGAGTGGGTTTATACATTTAATCGGAATGGGGATATTTCGGTGTAGGACATTATGGTGTTCGGGTACCATTACCAAATGATCCAGGTATTTTTCTCCCTTATATTTATATCCTACTCAAAGTGTGATTTTAATGTCTGAGAGCTGTGAATCGATTGCGGTGTGTGTGAACAAAAGAGAAACCTTTGCGCGTTTATGCGCGTAAAAGATCATTTGAGAATAGATTTGGACTAACACTGTCGAGTTGTTCCCGTTGGGGTCCTTCTTACTTCATTAATAAATACAGGTATATATAGGCCGGACACTATAATGATTTCATTCGAAAAAAAATCGGAAGACGTTATTTGAAGCTCAAATTTTATTTCATTTCATTTCATTTTATTTCCTTAAGCGGATAAGATACGAAGTTCTAAGAAAGAGCGCTCAAATAACTTGGTCGAGTGAACATGAAACTTGGTGTAATATACCTCATGTGGGCTCCAATAACACCCGTTCACTGAAAATCATGAGATTTCAAACAACACTGGAAGGTGCTGCTGCTAAATGAGAAAAATATCAAAAAATCAAAGTTTCGCAAAAACAATCTGATGAAATCAAAAATACGCATCTTATACATGTCCTCTAAAGAACGAAGACTAAAATAAAACGCGGAAAAGAACGTTTGAAGAACAAACAAAAAATAACAAAAACGGACCAATCCTGCACAATGCCTTGCATCTGCGGAAAAATACATAATTGAAGAAACAATGGCCCCTAATCGCTCTAATGGTCTAAATTTACACCATTTGCGAAAAGAAGCAAAAAAAAGTTTCAAAACAATAAAATACCCCAACAACTTTGGTGACTAATAAATAAATCTGGTTGTATACAACTCACTCTCAAGGAAACCGGCATAAGAATTCTACGCATCAGTAGACAATTTCCTGCATTTCTGGAGATTTTTTTTTCTACCTCGGAGTTGTGACCATTTGTTCTCTGGGGCAGTTTTTTCCTACACCCAAAATTTCGGGCTGCTCTCACGGGGTTTACTGTAGTGTGTGCTTCATGAACATCAGCATGTGCGGTACCAGCTGGTGCCAAAAAAAGAAACACCCAGATGCATCCACTGCAGTAAATACTCTTGTACAACCTGCGACCATGTAAATGGAGCTATAGCCGTGTTTCCAAACAAGTATGCATAGAATCGGTTCGCGCGCCGAAATAAACCGACACCCCGTAAATGCCTTTTCATCGAGCGGCATTTTGTAGAAGGAGGATTCTATCACGACGTTCCGTCGAATTAAATCGTACACAGAGGAGTGTGTCTTTAGCGTGGATGGACGAAAGATAAGCGAGGTTTTTGTATTGGCGCAAGCTTAAATCTTCAGGCTGGCTGCCCTTAAATTTGGTATATGGACAGCAATCTTGTGTGTTAACATTCTATTTTACACTCTAGCTACCTATGCAGCTAATTTATTTGCAAAACAAAATTATACCTACGAAGGGCTTAGCGCTTTAGGCTTCTGCGGGATAGTTGCATGCCTTTCCTGAGAGTAGCAAAAATGTGTGCCTTCTGCGAAATAGTGCCTTTCAAATGATTTATAGAAACACGGCTCCAGGAAACAACAACAACAACAAAAAAATAAAGCCCCTGTCGTTTAACGAGAAAGATGGTTGAAACACGAAGCTTCAAAATAGGAAAGTGCATGCACGTTTACGATTGATTTGTTTGAATTTGATTTCTCCAGAGGTTAGAGTAGGTTAGACTCGCATAACTTCACGTGCTGGCCTCGGCAGGCGGAGGAAAAGGTCTAGGAAGCCAAATTCAAAGGTGCGAGCCAAACTCCGCGCGCTTTGCGGGCCAAAGACGGTCGTCATTGCATTGACGCGCGTCATGATCGTTTGTTCGCTTGGAGGTTAAAAACCTGATGCGGTGGGAAAATGAGTGTGGATACACAGACGTCGACCGGAAAGGTCGGCCGGCGTTTGGAGCCTAGAACTGGGGGAGGTGTCCGGGGAGGGGTTACAGTCGACTGTGTACTTTTTCGTCTTGCAGTATACGCAAATGAAGTTGTAATAAACGAGTGATCGCACAAGCGGTCACGACATAATGAGCCGGAGCGTTCAATTTCGTCTGCACCATTGGTGAAGCTACTTTCATCCTGCAACGGTTCCCAGACTCCCTCATGGGTTTTCACGGAACCAGAAACAAGAAACATGACTGATATGATGCGAGTAAATCAACACAGCCGCTTATTGAGCTCATGAACATGCGTCTGTCGTGCCCGTGACTTAAATTGATGAAAATGACGGAAAAAAGGAAGCGAAAACGGAGCCCTCCATCCGCGTCTGCCCGTGGTGTAGTACCCGCGAATGTATGGTGCGAGCAAATCAACATCGGCTTTACGCAGCACCGCCAGTGGACACGACCTTTCTTAACACTCGGTACGAGTCGCCCCCGTACAACAGCTTTTCTTTCCCTTTTTGGGTGCCGACAGTTTCAGCCATGAATATTTATTTGTGATGAATGCACGTTCTACATGCATGTCACAAACTCGAGCGTACGACGTCTAAAAGTATCGTATAAATTTTTCATTTTATTGTACAGCGCCCAACTCTTCTTCAGTCGTCCGATTCATCCAGTTGGGTTCTATTCGGCCCGAGAAAGGGCTGGAACTTTCTCGAACGAAGCGACAGTAACGCGATCACCCGCCGGCTCGCCGGCGAGAAAACAACAAAAATAAAACCTCCGTCGCTCCAGTTTCGTCGAAGCTTCCAGTACTTTCGAGGAGGTGCGCGTGGCCTTGCCAGCTCTAAAGAGCGTCGAAGATTCTAGAAGGGAGAAGAGTGAAGTTATTCGCTGACGGCGGCGGGCGTGTGGTGTGTTGTGCTCTCCCTCTCCGCGCCGGCGCGCCGGCGCGCCTATGAAAACAGAAGCCGCACCTAAACCCACCAGCTACGTTTGGACGTCGTGATTGACAACTGCACCTGCCAGTTTGTACATCACACCATCGGCGACCCGCGCCCTGGAGGACTCCAACGTGCTCCCGGGCATCGAATCACCGTGATCGTCTCGGACGGCCTGGCCTACAGCGAAGCCACGCTTCCCAGGTAGCCGAATCGCCTCCGACAGCGGTGCATCGTCCGGCCCGGTCGGTGAATATGCTGGGACTCTGTCTCTCATATGCATCGAACTGTTCGTTTCTTTTTAGTTAACTGCTCCGATTCGTAATATTCATTTGTTAACGCTCCTGTTTGTATCACTTTGTCTAATTGGACTGTTTCTTGTATTTGAATTCCATCTAAGTTGTCTGTAATTATCGATCCGTTATCTCGTGCTTGTGTTGTAACTTGCCTGTCTAAATATAAGTCTTTGTGCTGTTTTTCGTTCAAGGCTCTTGCTCATTCTTGCCGCTCTAGTCGGCGAAAGCCGCACATCAGACGGCCACCCCCTTTGTCACCTGTGTCCTGTAGATTCGGTGGGGTTTGTTGGCTCTCATGAGTCGACTCCCCATATCTTCTGGCAGTGCACCCTAATTTAAGGAAACGGGTGACAATTTCTGGCGTCCGCGACAGGACGTCTGATGTGAGCGGTAGGGAGGAGAAAGAGCCTGGAACTTTTTTGGCGTAGGTTGCTACTGCCTTCATAAGTTGGTGCTCTTGTAAACTTTGTTTGTGTACATATACCTAGCTAGAGGCTAGAGTATTGTGGCTAGATTGCGATACATTTGCAATCATGGATTTAGAGAAAATTGTAGCATTGGGCTACAAGCTGGGCCTGTCAGGGGCCGAACTGCGGAAGTGGGTAGCTCAGAAAGAAAAAGAAGAAAACGAGAAAGCTGAGAGAGCAAGGCAGGCAGCGCGAGAAGAGGCAGAAAAAGCACGAGAAGAGGCTGAGAGAGCAAGACAGGCAGCACGAGAAGAGGCTGAGAGGGCTGAAAAAGAAAGAGAGAAAGAATTTCAGAGGCAACTTCAGTTGGAGCGAGAGAAAGCAGAGCGAGA
The DNA here is from genome assembly GCF_048455015.1 of Haemaphysalis longicornis. Taxonomy (NCBI): domain Eukaryota; kingdom Metazoa; phylum Arthropoda; class Arachnida; order Ixodida; family Ixodidae; genus Haemaphysalis; species Haemaphysalis longicornis. Next base: position 330,814,010 of record NW_027526203.1, read on the forward strand.
AGAGAAAGCCCGCCAGGCAGAGGCAGAAAGGGAGCGAGCGAAAGCGGAGCGAGAGGAGAAAGTACGCAAAGCTGAACTCGAGATTTTAAAAAGGCGACTCGAGATACAACGGTTGAAAGCGGAATCCTCATCAGATGAGGAAAATGCGAGAGAAGGGTATAGTGACCTAAGTGCTAACCCTGAAACAATAAAGGAACGCCAGGATATCTCTAGAAGCGAAGAGGCGGAAGTATCCGCAATCAGAAAGGAGGAAACCCCTCCAGAATTGTGCGAAAGCGCACCACTTCAGACCTGGAAGGACGATGATCCTACAGGGGATGCGGAGCTTGAGGATGGAGATAACATCCCGGTTGTGGATGCCATCACGACGTCGGGGCCGAACCCTCTAGACGAAGGGGTACCCGATATTGCGGGGAGAGTGCCCGAGGAAACCGTCGTCTTTTCCGAAAGACAGGGGTAGTTGCACGTTCGTTGTGCAGGAAGACCCAGTTCGAGACTACGAACTCTCTGGGCAGACTAGCGCCGCGTGCGTAACTGACAGCTCGTGGAGCAAAGAGACCGACTCTAAGATGAAGTTTGAAACCCCCGTGCGAAGTGGAGCCGCACTCCGCGGAGGGAACGCGCCGTACATCAGCGTCGGCGATGATCCTGTGACTTCAGCGGTGGGAGAGGAACCACCCGCTGTTTCGAAAGAAGAACCCCGATTCGATGCCTCGGATCGAGGGGAAGCCGTGCCCGTCGCACCGCGAGCACCGGCAAAAGCGAAGCTGGCACATTTCCAGGGCCCAAAGTCTGCGGCCGCTGCGACTGTGCCGCTTAGAAGAGAAAGGAGTGCCGAAGGGCCTGTAAAAAGCAAGTCAATGAAAACCGGCCTCCCAAAATTGTGCAAGCAGCTGAGCTGCCGAAACAAAGAGTGCAGGTTTGGGCTCAAGAGTAAGAGAAAACATCTCTACTGCCATTTGTCCCGACGGACAGGTGGTAAGAAGCGCCAATCCGTTATTAGCCACTCGGTCGTTCACCAGGTGAAGGCCCAGGCAGGGAAGCATTTTCGCGAGACCGCTATCACGGCGGTCACGAAAGAGTTTGTCGCTTCGCGCGACATTTGGAAAGGATCTTCTCCGAAGAGAAGAATTCCGCAGGCGCAGTTGCGCAAGCGCCCGATAGACACGGGATAAACATGAAGAATTCAAATTTAGGTATGCAAGTGCGATATGAGTGGAATTGCGTAAGACAGAGTTGTATTTTCACGTCGAGTACTGTATACTTGAACGTTGTATTCATTGTTTCTCTGTCGTACTGTACGCGAAGGTTGTACTTATTTTGTCACTCTGGCTGTACAGTGTATATTCACAAGGTGGCGCCTGACGTTTACATTCGCGACTTCTATATTGTACCAAACGTGAAGTTGTAATTATGCGTATTACCTATTGTACAGTACATTTGCTGTGTATTATTGGCGTGACTAGTGGTGGCATTCGAGAACGCTGCGGTTGTCGACTGCTAGAGCTTTATTGTGCTCAAACTTATGAGTTGTCCCTAGGATGTGTATTTGTTGAAAAATCTGCGCCAAACCGCTGTTCTGTACGCGAATTCTGTACCTGTCATTATTCTAATGAAGAACATTGGGCTGTACTCGATTTTGTGTTAGTAGGCACAGCCTCTTTGGTTCACTAAGTGTGAACGACGCGTACGCACGACTTTGTGAGTTTTGGGAATATTATTGCATAATATTCTGAAACTGGGGGGCTGTGTCACAAACTCGAGCGTACGACGTCTAAAAGTATCGTATAAATTTTTCATTTTATTGTACAGCGCCTAACTCTTCTTCAGTCGTCCGATTCATCCAGTTGGGTTCTATTCGGCCCGAGAAAGGGCTGGAACTTTCTCGAACGAAGCGACAGTAACGCGATCACCCGCCGGCTCGCCGGCGAGAAAACAACAAAAATAAAACCTCCGTCGCTCCAGTTTCGTCGAAGCGTCCAGTACTTTCGAGGAGGTGCGCGTGGCCTTGCCAGCTCTAAAGAGCGTCGAAGATTCTAGAAGGGAGAAGAGTGAAGTTATTCGCTGACGGCGGCGGGCGTGTGGTGTGTTGTGCTCTCCCTCTCCGCGCCGGCGCGCCGGCGCGCCTATAAAAAGAGAAGCCGCACCTAAACCCACCAGCTACGTTTGGACGTCGTGATTGACAACTGCACCTGCCAGTTTGTACATCACACCATCGGCGACCCGCGCCCTGGAGGACTCCAACGTGCTCCCGGGCCTCGAATCACCGTGATCGTCTCGGACGGCCTGGCCTACAGCGAAGCCACGCTTCCCAGGTAGCCGAATCGCCTCCGACAGCGGTGCATCGTCCGGCCCGGTCGGTGAATATGCTGGGACTCTGTCTCTCATATGCATCGAACTGTTCGTTTCTTTTTAGTTAACTGCTCCGATTCGTAATATTCATTTGTTAACGCTCCTGTTTGTATCACTTTGTCTAATTGGACTGTTTCTTGTATTTGAATTCCATCTAAGTTGTCTGTAATTATCGATTCGTTATCTCGTGCTTGTGTTGTAACTTGCCTGTCTAAATATAAGTCTTTGTGCTGTTTTTCGTTCAAGGCTCTTGCTCATTCTTGCCGCCCTAGTCGGCGAAAGCCGCACATCAGACGGCCACCCCCTTTGTCACCTGTGCCCTGTAGATTCGGTGGGGTTTGTTGGCTCTCATGAGTCGACTCCCCATATCTTCTGGCAGTGCACCCTAATTTAAGGAAACGGGTGACAATGCAAAAATGCTCGGCCTAATCTGTGCACGGCCTTATATAAGCAGTCGGCGCAATATCCGGTACACAGTGCGAGCGCTATGAAGACAAGAGGAAGGGGGGGGGGGAGGGGAATGGTTTCGCGCCCAAAACTGAAGCCGCACGAAGTAAAGCGGGGAATGTACTCCTCCTTGCGGAGAAGTTGGCTTCGGTGAGCGGCGATAAAGGCCGAGAGAAAAAGCCTGCTGCGTGTGTGCATTTGCCGCCGAGCAGTGGCGTATGTAAGGGGGGGCCGGGGTACGAGCCCTCTAAGTAATAGGGGGGCCAGGGGCACTTGTGCTTCTCCAGTGTGTCAAGTGGACGTTGAAAACGCGAAAACCCTGCTTAATTTACGTCCCCACCAGCCTATTCAAATTTGTTTCCTGAATAATGGAAAAAAAGCGAGAATTCCGGCATCCAAGAAAGCCACGGGAGCAGGTGATTGGCGCTGCTTGAAGATTTACTTGGCGATAGAGCTACCGGAGGCGAAGAATGCATGATTCGTGTAGGTGGTGGTGGTTCTTGGTGCGCCGTGGGTATGACACGAATTGGGGAAGGGAATAGTGAGGAAGGTCGTTTCTCGAGGGGTCGACAGCGCTGCCAACGACACTGTGGTCATTACGTGTATTCGGCGGCTTTCGGCGCAGCGTTTTGTTGCACATGAGAGAAGTTGTGTGAGCTCATGGTGAATGTTAGGTCTTTCTCGCGTCTTTGCGGTGACACGTCGGAGACCGTGTACTCCAGTCCTGTCGTGAGATTATCAGAGAATATCTTTAGAGAGAATGACATAAATAACAATCTGAGAATTGGAACTTTAAAAAGGGTGGCTGCGGGCACGAAGAATTACATCGACATCAAAATCAGAGTGAAAATATGAGGGGTAGTGTTCAAAAGCTAGTTGTACAGACTAAGTCTGGGGGGGGGGGGGGGGGGGGTGGAGTGTGCAAGGGAGGGTGGACCACTCAGGTGTCCAACAATGGGTGAGGCACTTCATGGTTTCCCTCGGTTGCGCTAAGCAAACAATTATTTCTAATACCCAATGTGCTCACCGAAGGTTGATGGATTGAAGTTATTGAGCCTTATTTATTGCACCCAGTGACATTGTGTATGGCATTTGCATGAAGATGGAGAGATATGGAAGGGGCATATCTTATCTGGCCCCGTGTAATAAAACTACTAAAGCAAGAAACGAATAGCTACTCTGTTAAATTATGCAAAAAAGCGAACGGCTTCGTACACATTTACATTATTTACTTGGCTGCTAACCCGGTAAATGTACGTCTTCCTATTACGTACTCATGTTAGGTTAAAAGAATAATAAATGCACGATTGCGTGTTTCTTGTGTTTCGTGTATCAATAAACCGTATGGTTCCTCACGTATAGGTCCAAGTAAAAGTGTGTTAGAAGCTGAGTATCTAAATATTTTACTTTGATAGCTGCACCTGTAAAAGGTAAGCCCACCAAATACCTGGTACGCCCTCCCCCCTCACCCCATTTCCCATCACCAGCCTGTTGCCACTCGATGAAACTTTTTTCCGTCGATCGGCCGTGACAAGCCATTCCGCCCACCCTCGAGAGATTTTTGGTAGGTCAAACGATGATTGAGTTGTTTGAGAGGGGCGTTTCTGTGGCAGGAGAAACGTGGTGGAGGGAGATTTTGAGCATCGCTGGGAAAAAGTTTGACAGAGCTCTGTCAAATGTCGAAGATTGTGCGACAAAGCACAGGATGCCCGGTGTCGTATAGAAGATTTTTTTGCGCCGAGTGCTCCTCCTCGGGCATTTGGGAGGCGAATAATCTACCCGAACGAATCAGGCAGCATGGGAATTACGTCCGGATACCAAACTAAGAGCGAAGCGCAGTCAGACAGTACTGCAATGCATCGCACCGCAAAATGGGCTTCAGTGGCACGTCCGTCTTCAAAAGTGCGACCAACTGGAGAAAATTACTGCTACTTAATTCGCACATATTCACAAAGCAGTAATAAAAAGAAACCGTTCCCTTCGAACCCTCCCGCTCGTGTACATGCATGGACTGCGCTTTGCGAGTGACCGCCGCTACAACGGGACCCTGCCGCCCCTCATACTTGTTAATTGACACAAACAAGCCACAGTGCCATCGATGTGGGGGTCAGCTTTCTGTCCTTCATATGCCTATTGAGTGTGACATGTGCAACATTGAAATGAAACGTCATTTTAATTAAACTTTGATTTGATTTGATTTGATTCGATTACACATATAACATTCCTTTGCACCCTGCATTATTTTTATCAGACCATCCAATGTTCTCTTACAAAAACGTTTTTAGTTACCTAGCAGATGTAGACTTTTTAAAACACATATCATATAGCCCATAACCTCACCTGTGTTCATTAGGTGTTTTAAAACGGTGGAGGAACCTGACGCTTTACACGTGCTTTCACTCACTGTTTTATGACCCTATACACAATTTCTCTTAGTATACTCACTATGTTTTCATTATGGCCCTATACAACAACCCCCTGAGTAAAGTTTTTTTTTTTTAAACTATTGCCTCCTCTACAAATCCTTCTCATCTCTTTCACCATTGTCATGGCCCTCTTTGCCTTTGTCCGCCTTGCGCCATTAAACCCAAAATCAACATCATTAACCCCTGTCGCCCCTGAGGAAGGGACCTAGCTGGTTCCCAAAGCTTCAGGTTCTCGATTAGTGCTTTCGTTTAGAGATCGCAATATAATTTCTTTGCAATTTCACAACCCACCTAATAAAAATTGAATTCGCTAAGTGCTCAGAAAACGCGCCTTAGCGGAAGGTTTCATGCACGGCGCGCTTATGCTCGAAGCTGGCGTCGCTAAACATAGACTGGCTTTTCGATTTCTACCCACCGCGGTGCGGCTATGGCGTTGTGCCGCCGAG
>NW_027526203.1:330819780-330834780 GCF_048455015.1 Haemaphysalis longicornis
TACGGCGCGCCTCATCGCCTGCGTTGCGTCGGCGTGTAAAATCCTACCATCAAGATCTTCTGTCGCTGTGCTCTCTTGTCGCTGTGCTGTTCTGCCGCGTGCGCTTTTGCCGTTTTGCCATTCTGTCGCTGTGCTCTTCTGTCGCGTGCTGTTTGCCGATGGTATTTTGATGCCGTGCTCTAATGTCGGTGCGCTCTTGTCGCGTGCTCTTCTGTAGGCATACCACCTCCACGGTACTTTTCTTCGTATTTTATTCCGTAGCGCACGCTAGTGAACGCGCTGTAACGTTGCGTTTCTTTATTGCGCACGCGCTACCGAACTAGGGGTGCAAGCGGTTGAAAGAAAATATTAAAAATTTGAAAGCAAACAGGTTTTTTTTCCGTTTTTTTTAACCAGTACAAAATTGAAAAACAAACTAACAGTGCTTGCTCACAAAATTCTGTACTGATAAAACGCTCGTTAGATGGCGGAAAACTTGTGTCTAACGTCGCACACTATATGCCGCAACGAAATTTGTTCAAAAGTAGTAGTTTGGGAGTTTTCAAAGAATCTGGATCTATTCCCCGTGGTGGAACTCTTGAGACTCCTGGCGTGTCGCGCACTGCAGATTTCCTTTTTTTTTTCTCCGGCATGTGAAATAAAATTACTCCCACCTCCCCTCGCGGGGACCCCTGTGTAGATGCGACGCATAGGGGGTTCCGTTGTTGTTTCCGTTAGGTTGATTCTCCCATCGCGTGAAACGTGCCGTGAACCCCCTGCCGCGGCTATGACGCAACGTGGCGCGGCTATGACGCAACACAATCCAACACAATCCACTTTAATCCAATCCAATCCAATTCAAATCCAATCTAATCCAATCCAAGCCAAGCCAAGCCAAGCCAAGCCAAGCCAAGCCAATCGAATCCAATCCAATGGCCCTCGCGAGAGAGTGTTCGCTATCGGAGAGGAGAGGGGGTAAGCGGCGGAGAGCGCAGCTCGCGCGGCGAGGAGAATGGGGGAGGGGTGTGGACGGACAACGACAACGCCGTATGGAGGGACAAGGCGATTGAATGAGATGTTGTCGCATCTAAAACTCGTCCCGGTTTCGAAATGTGCGAACCAAGCTATAAACACTACAGGCCCGCAGGGGATCGCGAAAACTTTTTGTATGTGCCATCCAACCACAACGTCTGAAAGGCTTTGTCTGCAGCACAGCTAAGCTAAGTAAAGCGAAGATTAATGGAGCATGGATTAATATAAATGTCAGTCTTCATGCTTTGATATGAAATAAATGCCTTGACGCGAAACCGCGCCTAAGTCATAAAAACGGAAGCTCTGCTGGGGTTTTCGGCGCAGTTTTGTAACGGTTACATTCTTCGTAGTGCTAACAAAATGAATGTGCCTGATTTATCGCAAATCCGTGTGCAATTGTATTTCCTCAATTTTTTGTTTTTTTCTGAAAGAAACAGGAAAACAACTTGCTTTTTTTCTTCACACCCCTCAAAATTTCATGAAAGTTTACATCTCTATATGGAAACCGTCGCAGTGAATGGTAGTTCGGGAATCGCTACAGACGGCATTCAGCGCCGGCGGTTTCGCCCAATGGGCAATTTACGCAGTGGCATTAAAAATTAGGTTCAAGGAAGATAATCGTGATTCAGCCATTGAAACGCCGCTTGCCACCCAGTTTGTACGCATGCTACGAATTCACGTGGGTATTTGAACAGTTGGAATTCAAAAACGTAAGAAATGACAGCCGGCTGGTCTCGCGCCAACCACAGAATATCGTGTGAAAGCATATTTTATGGGACCAAATTGACCCTTTTCTTGGACAAAATTGCTAGGCCGTTTCTTTTTTCATGAGTAGGCTTCACCCATCGCATTACTGTCAGCTTACAGAGCCCAACGAGCTCCTTAAAGCGGCTTTACATCTTGCACAACTGGATCACTGGAAGGAAAATTTTTACAACAAAATATCTGCAGTCATACACGAAATAACGAAGGCCCTAGGGCTTTTTATTGTTCTGGCGAGGCTTGCCCTGGTTTCCACAGCAACACATTCTCGGCTAGCTGAGAGCAGGCTTCACAGAGATAGCGGCTAAATCCAGTTGGTATGCTAGTAGTGCTTTCGAAATGCAAATTCACGGGACGATCGCACTACTCATGGGGTGTTGCAATTTGAAGCCCCGGCTTGAAACTGGCACGCCGTTGCGAAGCCACTTGATCTTCGCGGAGGACGAACGCCAGAATCTTCCCTTTTCTTGCACGACGCTGTATTCGTATTCTGGGCCACTGCAGGTGGTGTGTCGCCGTAACTTCTTCACTTTACACGCTAACGCTGTCTGTCGCAAGCACGGGGATACGAGAACGCCTTTCTTTTTACAGTCACGAATTTTTCAGCACGACGCGGAGTTTCAAAAGAGAAGGACGTGTAATCACGTGGTACGCGGGCCGTCACCTGGAGATTTTTCCGATACTCGGCCACGAACGTCGTTTAGGGCGCATTTATAGTCCGCCGTAGCACGTAGGCACTTCACGTCACGTTTAGAATCACATGACCTTCTATATCCCAACGCCCTAACGTAACCGACCCGACCAGGGGCGACCGATGGTGCCATGATGGTCTTGGCGCGTAATAGGCTTCTGCTCTACTAGCACGGAAACGTCCCTTGATGGCTGCAGTGTTTGCGCGCGAAAGAGTCAAACCCTCTTCGCAGGCTCCTAGTTTACGCTGATACACGCTCCGATACCCACAGAAAGGTCAGCTTTTCTGGGTGATGCAGCGCGGCATACAATGTTAGAGAGATTTAGCATACCGTCACCGTGTTACTAATTACCGTGTTAGCGTTACCGCTAACTGATACGGTTTATTTTACAGAATACCGTGGTCACCACGGCTTAGTGGCACCAACCCGTTTTAGCCCATCATTTGCGGTTTATGCGCAGAAAAGGGAAGACTTTAGACACGCAAAGGTGTAGCTGCGCCTGCAATGACAGAAAAACGTAGTGGAGGCGTCGAGGACTACCCATGGGGACGGCACGATGTCGTTGTGGCCGACACATTCTTTACTACAGGACAGACATTTGATTTTTGTGTAACACATAAAAAATAATTAAACTTTCACTTCTAAATAACATTAGTTCCCTGTGTGTAGACTAAGAATACATTAAGGTAATGGATTTACCTTGAATGTTCATAATCAAGAAATGATAAATGTTATTTTAGAACGCCCGCTCAAGGACGTATTATGAGCCCGTGTTGTATTGGCCTTCAGATTATGAAAGCGCCACTTTGCTAGTACAATTACCGTCATGTCTAATTCTGCCAGTAATAATGTGGATGAACTTATACGAATCACTAGGTAAGTTTGTAAAAGCACTTTTCTATAACTATGCTGCTCTGTTGAAATGTACAACTGGACCTTAGATAAAAAAGTGAGGATGCGCAACACGATTCAATATGAAAATCACAAAATCAATATTTTATAAATGTGAGCTCTATAAAACAAAAGTTATTTCGAAACGATTCCGCCCGGATGCTACAAAGTTTGGTAACGTCGACAAGGGGCTAGTAAATTCTTGAAAGGCTTTCCTTCAAGCAGTCTTCGGCCACTTCGGTGATTGCGGCAACTTCAATCTTTTCGAACTTTTTTCCATTAAGTGGTAATTTAAAGCTGCGAGACAAATGAGAACGCCCTAGATCCCGTAGGGCTTTCATATTGCGCTTTGGTAGACACCTATGAATCAATGCAGCTCGATACCAGGAGCATTCTCATGAATAAATGAAATGAATCGTCTGTATAAATGAATCGTCCGTATTTTCTCTAGAAGTGTCTCCAAGATTGACCGCTGTAGATAACAAAAGGTACCATGCGCATTTTTGTTGTGAGAGCCTGGCTCTTTGAATGAATTCTTAGCATAGATTACCATGTCAAAGAAGACCTCCACACTAAATTTTCTTCACTCATGTGACAAAGAAGCTGCTCTCTTTCGAGGCCAGCAACCATCAACATGACGACCTTTCACATAGGTATCATAAAGACTTTTCTTGTTGCAGAAAGTGAACCTGTTTGTAAGCTTTAATATAATCAACATTCAAATAGCATCTTCTGGGATTGTTTCGAAATTTGTGCACTACGGCATATGTATTTGACGTTGTCAATAAAGCTAAAAGAATGCATTGCTGGCTTATTGAAGTTGTGGGATGCGTGAACAGCCTGGCCTTTGTGTGTTGCGATTGTTCCGATTGTTTCGCTTGCTGTACGTATTGCCTTTTGTTAAGCTCAAACGACCCTAAAGGTCAAACGGACCAATCTGTTCTTTTCTCATATCGTTTGTGCTCAAGTATACCGGCGCTGTGGATAGGAGGGCGTGTATACCATTTCGCGAAAAAAAAAAAAAAAAGGTCAGCGCCATAGAATTATGCTTGCGAGTTTTGCATTGCGCAGTGCCTACATTCCAACGCAAGCTCAGCTTCACCGCAATGCCTTAAGTTGAGGAATTCCCGCAGCAAACAATAAAATTTCGCAAAATGACGGTGTAAATCATACCATTTGACTCAAAAGTTTGGCCTGTGCTTTGGCATTATGCAATACAAGCGTGATGTTCTGCATTGCGCAGTGCCACGGCGCAAATAAAAATTTTGGGTGAAATGGTATCTACGCTGCTGTCATTCGTCGGATCTGATATTTTGGCTTCATAAATTGGTCACTCAAGTGGATTGGGGTCCAACTGAACCGCGAGATTGCCTTAGTGTGCAGGGAAGATCACATTTTCTTGGTCAAATCGCTGGCTGTTGCAGAATCTACTTTGTTTGCAGAATTTACGTCTTTGTCACATTTAATTAAGTGGTAGTCAGACTTGGGTGCGTTGCAGTAAGACCCAGTGGTTTTGTTTCAACACAAGACAACCTTTGCCTTAAAACGAACAAGTTCGCGGTAACAGTCCGTGGGGATTGTACACCCAAGACAAGATAGAACCAAATAAAAAGGGCTATAAGACGTGTACACATTTGAAGTTGCGCAAACAGACATGACCACAAAGAAAGGACATACACGAAAATTAGGGCGCACGCAGGATCGCTATACGCTCGTCCTGTGAGCGCCCTGTCTTGTCTACTCCGAGTAGTTCAAAAATGACTATCGCGCACCCGCAAATAGATCAAATGTCTACCCTAAATGTTTAAAGGCCACCATGGATGCTGCATAAACACATTCTTCGCTGCTAAAAAGCTATAGCAGAGCGGAACCTGCAGAGGTTGTATTGGTCTAAGTTTGTAGAGGGGTGGTGATGTGAATACGCGTGACCTTATGTGAAAGCTACTGCTACGCAATCGTACTTCCTCAAGAAATTCTTCTCCTTAGATCCCAAAGTAATTAGGTGTAATTTCTTATCCAATATCAATGTCATTTATTATTAATCTCGCTTCCGGACTTGCAATATTTTAATGCACACCTTTCACGGCTTCACAGCAGTGTAAGATCGCCAACATAAGGCCTGTATCATGCGAATAAACCAGAAGTTTGTGAATTTTTTACGCCAGGGTGAACTTTTTGCATCACCACATAGAAGACAAACTTTGGTGAGAAAGTTGCAGGGGGGGGGGGGGGGGGGGGAGTACACTGATGGCTTTGCTTACACCTGAAAATGTCGTGATGGGCCCTCATCAACTTCCTCTTCTCTAACAAGCCACTCGTATCGGAAACTGTTCATCCACTGAGTTGACAAAAATAAAGAAAAGGCATTTCCTTCAACGAAACTTGCAGTTCTGCTTGTGTCTCTTTTAAATGACGCATGCACATAAATGCCCGCCCGTAGGCATGCTCTGCCTTGACAAACTCGAATGGGCGCGACTGCTATTAAATGATCAAATTCGGTTATTGGAGTGCGTACGATTTTAATTAAAAATATGGTTCTCGCTGTGTCATTATACAGTGAGGGTTTGACGCTTTTAGTAGCGCTGTACCACAACGTTGGCAACGTGGGCAACGTTGGGAAATCGTATGCTGGGCCTTATTCGGCAAAATGTCTTCCTTGGGTATAATTTTTGTTCTTTCACGGCTGTTGTTGTGAAAAAGAGCCACGAGAGTGTTAGAGAGTACGACTTCACGTTGTACTTAACGCTGCCACCAATCGTAAAATTATTTCATGAGCTATTAAGTTGCATTGGAAATTTTAAACGCAGCCTTTTATTTTTCCAGGACAGAAGAAGTACGTTTCAGTTCGTCAGAAGTATAAAAAGCCAGAAGCAGGAATTTCTCGTCATACTACTCCCAAATGAGTAAAATGAGATTTTTTACAATTACAAATTAGTGAATAGGTATGATGCAACGGTTGTAAGGCATATAGGTAAATGCTGAATAAATAGATGCCTTGATGGATTCAGAACAGCATGTTGACCCGCTAGACTATACGACGACGAGATGGCGTCACAAGTATATTGTAGGAAAACAAAACTAACGAAATGAATAAACTGGTTTCAAACCTGTCTTAGTATTTACAGGGGACAACTGGCAGGGCTCAGTGAAGAACAAAAAACCCATCTCTAAATTTTTGAACACGGACACGTGGCACTGGCTGAAGAATTTGTTGGGTAAGTGTACCAGCGAAAGTACATTTTGTTTTCGAAGGAAAAAGACGCCGACAAGATACGAGACATGCACACATACGGGCGTGGGTATACTTCCATAGCATCCGTATGTTTGTGTATGCCTCTCCCCTCGTCTTTGTATTTTCTCGCTAAACAGTATCTATTTATTTAGCAACCCCGGAATGGTGTTTGCTTTGGTCATACACCTACACGACTCAGCTGCTACATATAGTTCGACATCCCTGGCGTTCGATGACAGTAAGGGAGAATATTCCGTAAGAGGCGAATGCAGGAGACATACATGCCCGTGTGTGCAGTAGAATCTGCCACCCAGTCTCGCATGATGTTTAGAAACACCGGCACAAAAAAAAAAAAAACGCATTTCATTGCTTCGTGTGTGAAAAAACTTGAAGGGCAACAACAATTGAGCGATCGATGAAGTTCTCCCAAAGAGGGAAACAGATGCACAGAACGGGGCTTAAAACAAAGTAAGTGTGAAATTGCTGTGAAACATTCTGAGACCGCAAGGATTAGATGATTAGCTAGTGCAGTTACTTATGGTAACATACCAAGGCAATAAGGCGCACTCGACATAGGAAGGACAAAACTTGGTCGCATATCTACTCCCGTCGCTGCAAATGTCGTCGAAAGACGGCAGTATTCTGCCGCCTCTTCCACGTAAACGATCTCTCCCACGCCAACCTCGCAATTTCTTCGTCTCCCTTTCGATCCTCCCGCGATAAACACCGTGGAGGTTTGCTGAAGTCGATGCAATTTTCCCGCGTTCCACTGGAACACTGCCACGAGGTCCACGCTCGCGCGAGCTTTTTTTTTTTTTTGCCTTTTTGGGTGAAGATATTTCTTTCAACGGGCATTTTTTATTTGCTGCTGTAGATATCAAGTACACATCTGATTTCAATTAAAAGGGCACTGCGATTACCAGCAGCGCATTGATGTTTTGCCTCAAACATGCCTAATGTTTTTTTTTTTTTTTTTTTGCTCAACAATGTGGACAAGTATCAAGTATGCTCCCCGATTTAGGGGTTCGGAAAGGTTTTGACTATATAAACTTCTCGTTCAAGAATTCTGTTAACTTTTGGCCAGATGGCTGAATCGAGGGACCGACAGACAGCGATACATACACACATACAGACAGACAGACAGACAGACAGACCAGTATTGTCGGGATTAAGTAGCCCAAAAAAGACTATTGCCTTTAAAATTCCCATAACAGGTTAACAGTCATGCAGGGTAGAAGGAGGGATGGCCTTTGAGTTCACTGCTGTTCATGCTTGACATGGCCGGCTATAAAACAAGCATGAAGGAAGTCAGTTCAGGTTCAACCTAATTCATAGCCGGCAAGGAAGAGGGCGGAACATCGTATTCCGTGAATGTCATGCATAGACGACCTTGTTATTGTCTTTAGGAGATATGGAACTGCTCACAAATACGTTCGGCCAGGAAGCGACAAGCCTCGGTTTAAATGTCAGTGCGGAAAAACTGGGAATAATTGGTGTCAGTGGCAGTACTCTTAACGTAGTGTCAATTTATTATGACACAATAGTGAGAGTAAGCGAATGCGATTATCTGTGAGGGCGGATAAGCGAAGAAAAAAAAAAAGACGACCTCAAAACTTCCAAGGAACAACATAAAATGACGGAAAATAAAGCCCGCCATAATAAAATGCAGGGCCCTGTTGGGATAGAACTAATATGAAGTGAACTATAACTGCGCATAACACAAGGATGATATTTATTCGAAAGGAGGCAAATAAATTAGGCGAGTAACTTTTACGCGACTGAATCAGCACTTGCAATGCCTGCCTTGAACAACACTCAAAGAGATGACTTAATAACCGTTTTTCTTTCGTCAAAGCTTAGCCCTGACCGTGTAACCTCGCTACTGTGAGTCAGTGGCTAAGGCGTTTCGCTGTCCTCCACGAGAGCGCGGGTTCAGTTTGCCACAGCAGCGGCTTTTTTTTTCTGATGGAAGTGGAAAGCAAGAACACCGGCACGATGAGAGGTCAGCTTAAGGTAAATGACCCCAGGTGGCTTAAATTGATCTGCCATCCTCTACTGAGGCGAGCCTATTGCTGCGTTGACACGTACAACCCCAATTAGTATTTTTTATTTCGTCGACATTCACAGCTAACACTTTTCTTTTCAAAATTCTTGCTTTTCCGCAGCGGGCCAGGAAATCGAAAACCTATAAAAAGTGGTCATAAAATGAAGCATTTGTGTTGTATGGGCGTTGGAATCTTAATAGGGTATCACAAGCTCCAGCATGATAGAAAATTGCAGAACGGAGAGCTGTGAATAACATCAGATGGTGGATGGATTGGATCAATTCCGAGAAATAATTTTCTGTATGCACGCATTTAAATTGAAGGCTTAAGCCGCCCCTTTTCCGCTTTGTTTTCAAGCTCCCCAGTTGAAGTCGATTGAGAAGGTCCATGTTGATGCAGTGATCATGTACAGTGTAGCGGCGAAATAAGATTCGGTAGAATTGTTGTTGGGCGCTCTACAATCGAAGAGACGAGGCATTACTAAGGCAGTTCCGCAGAGCGAAGCGAAGTTAAGCCTCTGAAGAATCGGGAGTCCGCACTGTGAGACAAAGCCGGGACCACGTCGTCAGGCCTCTCGCGTTGCGTGCCAAATAGCACTAAGGATATGAAAACAAGAATCGGCAACGAATTTTTTCGCCGAGTGCAAATTTAAGACGCAACAAATTTAGACAAAAGACGAATGACACAAGGACAAGCGCTTGTCCTTGTGTCATTCGTCTTTTGTCTAAATTTGTTGCGCTTTAAATTTGCACTATGAAGTACCAACTAGCTCGAACCCTCACGTTGTTAAGTTATTTTTCGCCGAGTAGCTAAAATGAGATTATAAGTTTGCAGTCCTACATTACGGTTAAAGCGCGTGTTAACGTAACCCATACCACCTCGTTCAGATCAAAGACGATGGGCGAAAAAGAATAGATCTGTTTTGCAGGTGTTCTAACTGAAATCGTTGATGGTTTAGTATTAGGCGGTAATGTTTTCCTCAGCAGAAAATGGCATCAACGCCCTGTTGGAGTATACAGCAACCTTCCGAGGACCGAAATTGGTAGAATGGAGCGTCGGATCACCCGCTGGATGTCAATAAATAAATGGAAAAGACGACGTCTGACTATTGAGCACTGCGCCAGACTTAAATGCGCTGCCAAAACGCGGGACTAAACGTCACCCTATATTGTGAATACAATTGGCTCTGCGTTCAGGTTTGTAGCGAAAATGCTTGGAAAGCGTGCGACAAGCCATGCGCTGGCATCTCACGTAGAAGCAAGTCATGAATTACCGGGTGAAAAGCCTTGCTACAATCTAAGTAAATGGCATCTATTTCCTGGTGTACAAGGCTACGGGGGTTGAGGCCATTACAAAAAAAAAAAAAAAAATCAAGCACGGTTTCACCCTGCGGTTCTGGCTGGTGTAATGGCGTGTTGATTCGTGCAGGCTGTGTTTTACCACCAAACGAAAACAAACCTTTCTCAGATACCACTGAACATACGGCAGAGGGAAGCGGGCTGTATGTTCAGGGAAGAACCATGTTTTCCGACCCAGAAAAAAAAAAACACCCCCTTTCCAAAGATTTCCAAGCCATTCGGCTCTACGCAGGTGGATTATAGTTAAGGTGAACCGACTGGCCTGCCCACTGCCCTTGCTGCATTGAAAGCAACTAGCGGTGGACAACCCATATAATCCATGAAGCAATACAGGTTCCGTGCAGGGATGGTTCAATTGGGAAAAACAGGTGTTTTCCTACCTTGGGGTGACATCCTTTTCCAGCCACACTGACTTTTAATTATTATTTTTAAAATAAACTCCGATCTCCGTTACCCGCAAGAGGCATCCCAGTTTTCCGGACGAAGTTGTTTTATACAGCTATTGCTGTAAAGCTACAAATATAGGCACGTTAGATGGCGACAATAATCGCCAACTCCGTTCTCACAAAAAAAAAATGTGCTTCACTGCAATAGTCGTTATAGCGTGGCAGAGCACGCTTTACAGGCGAATAACAACGCAAAAGTTCCTTAAACAAAAAAAAAAAGAAAAAAAGAAAACGCTTTGCTTTGCTGCAGATGTTTTCGAAAGACGATAGTCGTCTGCTGCCACTGCCACTTCAACGCGACTGCCTCTCCTCTCTGCACCACCCACCTCTCGCGCTCTTCCTCTCCTGTCTCGCACCTCCTATGATAAACTCAGTAGAGGTTTGTTGAATTCAATTCAATTTTTCTGCGTTCGCACTGCCGGCGTGCCATCTATTTGAACCTTTTGCTACTGTTTTGCTTGGCGGTCAAGCCACGAGCTCGTGGTTTCACCGCGGGCACTTTTCGTATTTTCGAGTCAAAACATCGTTTTCAACACGTATTTTTTATTTGCTATCGCGAAAACCAAGCAACCATGTATTGTTAATTTAAAAGAACACTGAAAATTCCACTTACGTATTTATGTTTTGCCTCAAATATGCCTAATGTTTTCGTTTTGCTTAACAATGTCGGCAAATATGAAGTGTGTTTCTAGATTTAGTGGTTCGGAAATATTTGGCTATGTAAGCTTCTCGTTCAACAATTCATTTTAAATTTTGGCCGGAAGGCTGAATCGAGCGACATATAGACAGACGGGCAGACAGACATGCAGACAGAACAAAATTTATGCGTTTAAGTAGCCCGAGCAAGACCATGGTCTTTGAAAATACGCCGCGCATCTGCTTGCTCCGCTGCAAATGTCGGCGAAAGGCTATATAGTCTTCTGGCGCCCCTGCAACGCAACATGCTCTCCTCTCCTTCCCCCCACACCTCTCAGGCTTTTCCTGTCCCCTCTCCCTCCTCACATTATTAACAAAATGGGGTTTTTTTAATTCAGTTTTCCCGCGCTCGTACCACTCACTCCCCATGTAGAGGGCAAGTTCGCAACTTGACTTCCTTTTTTCTTTAACGCGTGATTTTTTTATCGTGCAAACAAATCTAACGTATGTTCTTAATCTAAAAAAAAAATGTTGCTTCTGACGGCTATGTACTGACATCTAGCCGCAAACACGGCTGAGGGTTTTTTGACTCATCAAGCGACCATGTATGACCGATGCCAGTGGTGTCAGTGGTTAGTAACGGTCTTGCCTATTATATACTTCTTGTTGAAGGTTCGTTTCAACTTTTGGCCGGGTGGTTAAATCGGGTGACAGACAGACCAACAAATGTTGGTCCGTCTGTCGCTCGATTCAACCACCCAACGTTGCGGCGTCTGTCTTTTCAGGAAAGGTACGCAGCAACACTTCCATTGCACACTAACGCTTAGCGACATCTCATACCTCGCCAACCATTATCCAATTATTCTCGAACCACAGTCTGTCGCACACTGCACAACTGAATCCGAAATGTCTGTCGAGAAAATCTGCCTGAAGTTTCGCATACGCACACTTGTGATCGTTCAGTTTACCTGCATCACTTCGCCGCATTGTCCGCTTCGCGGCACCCGCCTTCGTGTCGAGCCCGCCGCCCAAGGGCTGCCTCTGGGGCACAAGTTTCGCTGTTGCTCGCCGCCTGCGACTGCCGATCGCACTCGCAATTACGTTCTCGGCGTTCGGCTTCGTAAGCGGTCTGCTCTTTCTCCGGGACAGCAAAATCAATTGTCACACCGAGCGCGGAGCGCCATTTAGTATGTATGGGTGGTTTAGATGTCCTCTTGCTACGCCAGGTATAATCCCACGATATGCTCGTTTGCTCTGCCTCCTCACAGCGGCCGCTCAGGAGTTTCGCGCACGGAAACAAACAATCCATGCTAAGCTAACCATATATTGCTCCGCTCTAAAAAGGAGGATGCTGTCACTCTACGAGATGTGGAAGCCTGGCATATGAAGGGTGCTCAAACACCAGAGCCGTATTTGACAACAAAGCACGGAGTGTTATAACAACCTGAAAACTTGTTTTGAAGAAGTTTACGGACAGCACTCGTGATGACATTTATAAATGCGTAGGGTGGCAGAAATGCCGCGCTCACAGGTTCGAAGATTGTTCATCATCTTTGTCGCAACTTTTCAGAGTGCAACGAAGGTCGCCTACAAAAGAGCTCGCAAAAGGACTGTCACCCCTTCTGTGGTTGATTGCTCCGGGATAATTGTTGGTGCGATCCCTTACGCGTTGGTTGAATTTGTTAGGGGAGCAAACAAGAAAAATTTTGGTGTGATTCGCAAGGCGGTTTCAGTCCTGAGCGAGCAGCTTCGTAGCTAAAACCTACAATCCTGAAAAGCACTTGTGTAGCTTGCGTAGCTTGCGCAAAGCGGAACGTAAGTGGCGGCTGAACCAAAATGGAAATAAATTGAGGGCAGTTATTTCACGTTTTGAGGACGTGAACATTTGCGGCATTATGAAAAAAAAAAATGGAGCAGCTTCACACTAGTGGCGCCTAGACTGGGCAAACAGCGATGCTGGCGGCCCCACCTAGCCAATATATTCTTGGTTCGGCTAAGTTTATGCGTGGTTACGGTTGGAGACCCGGCCCCGTTTTCTGCGTAGTGTCGTTGTCAGCCCCCCAAAGAGCATGAACACTCGGTCATTAAGTTATGTACAATGTACGCGTGACCACCGCCTTTGCTGTGGAGCTCCAAGAGTAGCGGAGGGCGCAGCGGGGCGAGCGTTTGCTCAAGATGTTTGAACTCGTTTTGTGGCCACCGTGGTCTGGCGAGTGGGACGCTAATTATGACGTTAGTGAACGTTATCGCTTCTCGGCCTTTTGGTATCTTTCATTTGGCATTAATTCTTCACGTCGCACCATAAAAACTGCACCACTCGACGCAACACGCGATAGAGCGAGCCACCCCTCCACGCCAAAGCCGTGCTTGTACAGTGCGCAACATCCTTGTCTATAGCCCTGAGTGTAACTTCAACTAGTTACCTCTCAAAACTGCGCACTCAAACTTGTCACAAAAAACGTTGAGGTCAAAATATACGGTTAAGACTTCAGAATGACGCAATAGTTTTATTTATTTATTTATTTATTTATTAGTAATACCCTCAGGGCCAATGGCTTTGTAGAGGGGAGTGGTTACATTCATAAGTATAACGAAAAAAAAAAGCAGCGAAAAAAATGCCTTTCGGGCGAGGCAAGCTAAGACTATAAGTACGAAACCTGTGTTATAGACAAGTGTGTTACCCTCTGTACCAGTTGTATCGCGCCTCCGACAGGTGGCTACACTAGTCCTGCCCGAGCGCGGCCAGGCAAAGCTACGGTAAAGCCGTGCCGGCGCGCGCGATGACGTCATCATTCGGCGACGTTTCCCTCCGCACGTTTGCCGGCCCAACCACCAGCTAAAACAGCATCGCTGTTAAAAATTGCTAGTCAACACGAGTACGTTGGCATCAGCACATGGCGAGTGGAGCACTGAGTCCTAGCTTATGTTTAAGCGGCCCTCGCAAAGCGCACCACTACGAAAAAGTATATATACCCGGACTCTTCATAATTGGCACGCGAGCCTTAACTGCAAAAGGAGGATGCCAAGAATAAATAGAAAACAAGGATTCGAGAACTGGCAGGATAGATACCATGCCTAAATTTGGGAATATATGCCAGATACATTTCGAGTGGCATCAGGCGGCAAGGTGGCCTGGTTCAAGCTGATGTAGGAGAATACATTTTATGAGTGAAAGGAGTCCCGAGATGCCACTCGTAATTGAACCCGGGCCCCACCATGAGTAAAGCCCATTGAAGTGTCCAACAAAAAGGATTTTGTATTTTTATGGATGTAAGCTTTCGGAAATATGTCGAGAACGGAAGCGAAAAGGCATTGTCGAGCGTGGGGTGCAAGTAATATACACCAACCAGTGAATTCTTGCCATGCCTAGCTCGGAACTCAGCCCACAAAGACTTGTTTTGAAGCTCCATGTCTGCGCAACAAAACTTTGAGGTTTTCTTGCGTAAGAATATTACGCCACGGAAATTTTTTCCAGCATTTTTTCATTGGAAATTTTTTCATTGTAGTCCATCCTGCTGCGGAAAATAACTTGATAAGAGGAGATGTAGTCGGCAGAAACAATATTACCGCGAAACCAAGTTTCTGCAATCGAATATGCATCATTCACACAAAGTGCAGCGTCCTCAGAAAATTCGAAGGATTTCACTCGGTGACCTCCGTGTTCTGATTGTATTAATATAATAGTACTTTATAATGGGGAGAATTCATTGGCTATCTCCACCCCCTTTGGCGGTATCTGGCTGGCAATGAGAGGGTCTAGCCTTTTCCTTCGAGTCATCTATCACCGAATCGCCTGTAAAGGGTGCGCCACAACACAAGGGGTGTTATTGCAATGAAGCGAACGTTAGTATTACTGCGAAGCGTACACCCGCTATTCACGCTACTCATACCCGCCGTACTCGCACTACAGGGTTTCCGCCCACTAAG